>NC_056728.1:579955181-580162681 GCF_019279795.1 Protopterus annectens
CTATAACACCATGCAGTGAGACTACTGTGACAGGGAATTGTAGCACAATGGGACCATATGGCATAGCCCTTGTACTGTGAAGGCAAACCAGGTGTGGACCATGTACTTTGTAATAGTTGTCCAGTGTACCCATCATGGGTTGCAAGGCACTGATGGTGACACAATTTGACATCGTCATTCAGGATACCATGTCAATGATATGCCCCACTATGAATTGCACATGGCTGATCAAAGGATCATTCCTGGATTCCATTAACTCAGAAGGCCATGCTCAGTGACAGCTCTCTTCATTTCTGCATGTAAAGCTGCTGTTTGAGGGTTTGATTTGTGCATACATCAGGCATGGGCTGTAACAGTGGACAATACTGTGTTACACTGCTAGCCTGTTCAGTGGCTAACTTTATGTCCGATGCTGTGCATTCATCCATCTCTGCTGGGTCACCACTAGCAGTGACTATAATAGAGGTGAAACACGAGGTCCTCCCAGACAGGGTAGTGCGGTGCCTTTGCTAATACATTGAGTGGACAGTACACCATTTTGTGCAGTTCATTGGTTGTCTCTATGTCTGTGTGCGTCTGTGTGTAGGGCAGAGTATCATCCCAGATAGCAGGTGTATGCTCATCCAGGAGAGAGATGGAATGTCTGTCATACCTCTCAACATCTAAGCATAGGAAATTTGAACAAACCCAAAAGTAATGGGGGCAAAGTCCCGAAATCAGGGACAAATTTTAAATATTGCTCCTATAAATTTAAAAAGTTGATAGAACAGTAGGTTTTATATTAACAGATATTTTCTGATGTATATGACATCTAAAACTCAGATGTCTGTCATTATTTAGTGACTTCCATCCCCAGTTTTTTAAAACCACAGATTTTATGAGGAGCAGACCGAGGGTGTCAGTGATGTGAGGTGTAGATACATGATGCTTCATGTTACCAGTATGCTGTGCATGCTCATTCATTCTGCATCTATGAGGCTCTAGGATGAGCTACATATGATCCAAAGTCCCATGTAGGCTGTGATTCTCACGCTGCCATTTTGTTTTGCTATACATTCATAGAAGTCACTGCTGATGCTAGTGTCCCATGGCGAGTACTTGCCTATCTTCTACATAGCCATTTCAGAAATAGCTATTTAGATCATATTTGGGTCCTTTCAGAAAAGTTGATGGCTGATATATCCTGGTGATGCCGCTATCTATGGTGACATTTCTATTTACATTTATAAACATATAGTAGTTACATTTATACATTCTAAGATTTTATAGTGATAAAAGTTACTAAACAGAAACTCATGTGCAACTTAGTAGATTGTACAGGCAGCAGTTATGTATAGAAATTGTTTTGCCATTTCAGTGAGAGGTTGAGAGTATTCTGTTTTGAAGAGCATATGGAGAGTATCGTATGGTGACCTCAAAATCTTAGCCTGGTGATGAGCATGTGCAGGACCAGGATTGTTTAAGATGTATTTAAACAGTGGTTTAAAACTACTGAGTTTGTCGGAGAGATTTATTTGTGTGGGGTTACTATTCCTGAGTTTAGCAACATATTGGGAGTACAGCAAATCTCCTGCAACATTATTTGACTTATTTGTGAGTAGTAAGAAATTGTTACTAGAACGGAGGTCTCTTGCTGGACAGAAAGAGCAGTAATACATTTTGTAGTGCACGTTATTTTTCTGAATGATGAACGAGTTTGTGTGCTGCAGTTAGTTGTGAATATGTTAGGTAGTTGTTCATAGATTATAGATTCATAGATTCATAGATTCATAGATTAGTACTAAGCTAACTGCCCTTGTGAGCCATTTTAAGCTTAGCCAATTATCCCTTGTGAGACTCAAACCCTGCAAGCCAGTTTAATTGCCTTAACTATGAAATGATGGGGCCTATGAGGAAAACTGGTAGCAAATTAAGTTATTTTATTGTAGCAGGAGGCAAGTTTTTTTTTCTTTGAGTATTGTTTAAGTTTGTTGGGATAGGAGCAGCATATAAGAGAGTTGGCAATAAGAAGGTAGTGGCTAGAGTTTTTCTTGCAGTATCTGTAAGGAATCCATTGATCCTATAAAAGGAGCCTAGTTTCTGGTGTGTAGACTTAATGGTGTGCACTATATGCTTGTCACATCTGAGACTGTCATCTATTATAACACCTAGAAGTTTACTGTGAGTTACATTTTCAATGGCAATATTATTTGCTGACTTTATAGGTAAAATATTGCTTTTTATTTTGTCAACTTTTTGAAGTAAAGCATTAACTTAATTTTCTTGGGGATGAGTAGGAGGTTTGTTTGTTTGTTTGAGCCAGGTTTCTACAGAGGAAAAAGATTTTTGGGTAATGTCTTGGAGTTTATTTATTGTTGAGGCTGCACATATTAATGTTGAATCGCCTGCATACTGAACTAAACTAGCATGGTGAGTGGAGGTCTGGAGGTTATTAATAAATATATTTTATAGTAGAGAACGCAGGATAGAGCCCTGAGGGATACCTTTGGTATCTGGTTAAAAGGATGAGTAGGTTTGTTGCCATTTAATGGCTTGTTGCCTTCTGGATAGGTAACTAAGAAACCACAACAAGAGTATTGTGAAATAATAAGAACTTTGCATGTTTTAACAGTGTTATCTTATTGCTCAAGTCTTTTTTTATTTTTATTTTTTTAATACAGGAAGCTTTGTTAATCTAATATCCTCTTAATTCCAGTTTGAGAGATCCCAAATCATGTCCAAGTTACACTTGGAAGAAGACACTGATTCTTACATGCAACAAAATAGTGATATAACATCATAATATATTTAACAAAGAAATAAATATAACTCTGAATTTAGCTTTGTTGCTTGGGTAAGTACAGGCAAACTTAACGTCTCAGAGCAGCTAGTCTGTAATGCTGTAACTGCAAACTGGCATTTAAAAATACATTTAAAATTAAAACTCTGTAACTCTTAAAACAGTAAAGTTAGTTATTAATAGAACACATCCGATTATTTGCTGACAATTTCCCCATGACTCAGTAGGAAAGTCAGGCAAACATTAACTGAAAGGCATGTTTTGTATAGGTAATAAAGTATTTAGCAGAGCTGGCCTGCAACAACCAGATTAAAAGTTCTGGAATGAGTGACAAAGGACACATGCGATTTTATAGTTAGTTAAATCCCCCTAAAAGCAAGGTGCAAACTGAACTGATGTCAAGAAGACATGCCTTATTAAAGTTGCATGCACAGGGAGCCCAAGGGGTCCGTTACCAACTCACTACCTAAAACGTTATATAAGTTTGTAGCAGATGCAGCTCTTTAGTCTTCCAGCTGGTATTTACAGTCATTCCATGCACAGGCCAATGTTTTACAGAATAAAGCAACTGAAAATGAATACCATCCTTAAGGAGTTAGAAGAAGACTGAAAACTTTCTGTAAGTTTGCTTATATTCAGGATAGATGTCTGGAAATGTAATATGTTTTTTTTTTTCAAGAACAGTCAATTTTTTTCATTGTAGTCCTTAAATCACAATTAGTATCCCAGTAGTTCAAATACTTAATAAGGATCAGTTTTCGTAGATCAAGTGATTGATTATCCCACTCTGGAAGCTGGGGGTGGGCATCTCTCTCTCCAAATGTCAGCTTGGGTATACATTACCATAACCTTGCACCCCATCTTTAATTCTTTATTCTTAAATTCTTTTTTGACTACCATAACCAAGTTTCTATTTTTTGACTTTTTACCCAGTATACAAACATTGCAGTAGTATAACCCATTTGTTGCCTTTTCACTCACCCACAATGAACATATCTTTTGCATTTAATGTTAAATACCTGCACACATGTTCTGTTATGGTCTAATTCCCAGTTAAAGGCTAATTATACTCAAATTTTAAGTTTTTGCTCATCACGGAATGATTTTCCTGCCCCTTAATCCACCTACTAGAGTACTGCTTGCAAAGAATTCATATTTTAATTCGGTCTTTCACTAATATCTTCCTGATTTTTTTCTACAGTTGCCATGCACACTCATTTGACTTCTGAAATCTCATCCTTTTCCATTGTTGTAATTTAATATTATATATGACATCATACAGATGGGAAGGGGTAGCATTTAATATTATATATGACATCATACAGATTGGAAGGGGTAGCAATGTTATGAATTTAAGAAAGCTCAAGCAATCCACTGATTATAATTACAGAGTTAGTAGAAGTTTTAAACATAGATATTGATTGCACTCAGCCTTTGTATATGTGATGACAGTCACAGAGCACCTCAGCTGGAGTACGTGACTTAGAACTACAATTCTGAGTTTGAAGAAAAGCCCTACATAAATTCACTCATGCCTGACATCCAGATCACCTTAAATGTTATGTCCATGACCATGAACAAAAATCAAAGTAAATTGATGCCTTGTCAGGGACATGCAAAAAAGTGGTAGAAGTGCTGCACTCTCATTATAAGTTAGTGGAGAAATATTATGGCAGTATAAGGTCATCTTACTACAATGTATGGTGTACCCCAATAAGATTACACCAGGGATACAGGAATCTTAACAGCGACATGAAATCACACCAACACAGCAGCCCCAGTGTGGCCACTTGAGAGCCAACAAATTTGAAAATAACTGCTTATAATGATGCAGGCAGAGCAGCTAGAAAATGTGGATTGGAAACTGAAATAGTTCTGAGCATAAACAGAAACAATTAATAAACTACTTTTCCGGCCTAACATTCAAGTCTAGCTTAAAATGCTTTGAAATATATAACCAGTAATACAATCTGTGATGTTATTATAAAGACAAAACTGGTGCTGTTACATGAGATGTCAAAAAAGTAATAAATCACTCTCATTGTAAGTTAATGTGGAAACATTGCCACAGTGACATTCTCAGAGTATTACACTAGGGAGGCCAAGACCTTAACTGTAAAATGAATCATGCAGCATTGTAGTCTCCTATCAGGTCATTTTCTGGATGTATTAATTAGAAAATAGTCAGTTAAAGGGAGGCAGAGGGCTTAATATTGCATAAAAGATGAAGATATGATGACAGAGTGTCCGTTACCATTTGAAGTTACCATCTCCATAGTTTTACTTACTCTCCTTTTCACCTCTACCATTACTTTTCTTCTAATCTCTAGTGCTTCAGTTATGGCCTCTTAAGTCTGCTCTGAATTTCCCTAACTCTGCGTGGATCCTGAGCATTCCATTAAGGCTTATGATTCACTAGGCTATTATGCATTTTTTTGCCATATTACCCTTACCTGCTTCTTAATTTGGACAATCTTTCCTTATTGTTCTTCATGTTCTCAACATTATATTTTCATTCTGTACAATTGCTGTGTTCATTTCCTCTGATTTACTTTCTTCGACCCTCTCCCTATTACCAGCAGCGCCAGGTGATTCGTTGAAATTCATAGAAGCACTGTTCTCTCACTTTTGGAGATGAACAAACTCTTAGGAAATATAAATACTTAGATTTTAAAAATAAACTTTTTTCAGGGTTAGAGTCCATAGTGTTCACTAAAATTGTAGTGTAAGAGACTGAAAATCATGTAATGGGTATAAACAGGCATGTCTACCAATAGTCAAGATTAGATTCCCTCAACATCAATTGAATAAAAAGAATCTGAGGAACAGAAAGACGATGGCTGTCCTCTTTAGGAGATCATTGCAGTTGCAATGTGTGCCTGTATGGATTCCCTTATTTTGAGACGTTTCCTCCTTCTTTGTGTTTGTATAGCTATGGAGCTCTTGTATATAACTTCACTGTATATGAGGAACTTCTGTCCCATGATTACAGAGAAGAAATGCTTACAGTGTGAGTTTTCCCGATTTTGGTACTTCGGGCATTTATGTTCAGTGATATGGTCCCTCGGTATCTTGTCATCCAAGGTTTCATAGTGGATCTGTATAAGACTATTCATAAATTATTCTAAAAGTATTTGGGCATAACAGAATGGAAAATATGTGCTATATATTACTAATGCTGGAATATTTCTAAGTCTAAGCATTTATGAAAGCCATGGATTTACAAATTAATAACTTTGGATAAACAATAATGGATAGGATTTTGCAATACAAAAATCTGCATTTGTAACAATCACAGCAAAATGAATCAAATAAAGTAAGGTAAGATAAAGAAGAAGAAACAGGATTAGTGCCCAATAATATTATTTTGGTGATTAAAAGATGAACTGCAAGTTAACCATGTCAAGTGTTATATGTTGGAAGTAAACATATGTTGTACAACATGTGCCAAGATGCTAAAATGTGTTTAAATCAAACCAAAAGCTATAGATATTTATAGTGATGATAATGCTTGTAGAAAAGTTTTAACAAAGCAACAACAAACATTTAAATGTAGCTTTTTTATCAAAATTATGTACAACAGGCAAAATATTACTGATAAAAAATGTATACTTCAGACATTTATGGGTTACTACAGTCCATATAGTAATGTAAAGCTAAGTAACATGGATCAACACATTAACATTACAGTGGAAGACAGAAACATAAAAGCTAATAGCTTAAAACCCAATAAGGCTCCAAAACATGACTTGATCCCATTGGGATTGTTCTTTAAATATTAATTAACTCATTATATATTAGAATATAGTATCCGTGTGTATAGTACCATGATTGTATTCATTAAATTGCCAGCATTTAGCCATGATTTTTCAATTTAAAAGGATCTTCACAGAAAGGAGTTACAAAATTTTGGGCTGATTTTCTTGTTAAATACTAATAGCAGCAACCACAAATCACTATGAATTAAAGGGTTAATAAATGGAATATAACCATATATGGAATATAACCATATATGGAATATAACCATATATGGAATATAACACCAATATAGTTTTTCTACCAGAGAAACAGCTGTTGTAAATGGTTACTCACAGTAGCTGCAATAAAAAATTATACAAGCCTAGAAAGGCAAGTTCAAGGTTCAATTGTTTAGTCATGGACACACAGAACGTGTTTGTTTTAGTAAACTGAAATATCGTGACCCAGCTTTGAAAGTCTGGTCTTTCAGAACAGTTGCTTAACATGATATGGTGCTTGTTTTAAGATGCAGATGATTCTTTGTTTATAAACAATAAATAGTACACATGATACTCACAAATCAAGGATGTAAGACAGGGATGTCTCTTGTCAAGTCCCCTTTTCATACCGAGTATAGAGCTTCTTACATTTAAACCAGGAAGACAATGAAGCATATTATGTGAATCCAAAAATTTTGATTCAAAAGCTTTTCATTTATGCAGGTGACCCTTTATTACCCATAACCAAGTCACTTTTCATACTCAAGCCTTATTAAATTAGTTATTGAAGTTCAAAATGCATCAGGATTCAAAAGTTAACCTGTATCTATTTTGTTTTTGTTAAACAAGATTTATAAATGTAAGGTAAAATGACATTGGTTCAAAAGGTGGCATTTATTTGCTGTTAGTTTCTTAAGAACATAAGTGAAGTTTGCAGGATTAATAGCCCAAAAATTCTAAGATGTTATCAGCAGACACTTTTTAACTGTGTTCTACAACTATGGCCCCTTATACAGAAGTTTGTGTTATAAAAATTATTAATACCATAAACATATTTTTATAGTAAATGAACATTTGCTTCTGCATAGCATCTTTAATGAAGTAATCCAAATAATGTAAAATATCTTGAGAGCTGACACTACAAAAATTAATCTTCCTTAAAGATTTAGTCTCTCATTATACAAATGTTGATGTAAAGTTTAATAATATGGAAGGCCTTCATTTTGGCCCCCATTTACAAAACCAAAATGACTTTCTCACAAAAGACCAAAAATACAAATAATATTCTTTAAATCTTTTTGTTATTGTCAATGCCTTGAAAATGTCTAGAGAAGTAGGAGCATTGAACAACCTGAAACCTTCCAAATTAGAAAAGGGATTTATTAAATATTACAAAATTATAACAGGTCAAGGAAGCTCTCAGTGCCTGCCCAAATATTCATAATTTCACAGCTAAACACACACACACACACACACACACACACACACACACACACACACACACACACACACACACACACACACACACACACACACACCATACAGTTAGATTTTATCACTTCTTGTATAGATATCTGTTGGTTAAACAGTAGACAAAAATTCATTAATTGTTATAAACCAGCATGCAGTTCATAAAAAGAATATTCTCAAAAGCAAGTATCAAAAAGGCACTTTCAAGGTTGTACAAATATAATTAGCAAACTAGGCTCAGAATTCTTTCATAAATAAAAAATGCAATGATGACATATGAATCCAGCCACTAAACTGTAACTAATCCAGTGAGCTAAAACTGCCAAGAAATCAGGGAGTTCAAATTAACATATTCTAAAGAGTAGAGCATATCTGTACTCCTAGCAATTAAATGAATGGAAACCAGTGATGTGTCCTACTTGCTCGCATGATTGTGGACAGTTAAGTAATGTATTTACTGTTGGTTGAAATGCCCTCTAATATTATTTTGGTGACCTAAAAGCCCAGCAAACCATTGTCTGTATTGTTTTAAGAACAGTGGCCTGATTCCAGTGAAGGCACTGCTACTGGCCCCAAATATATGAACTCGTCATGAAGAAACAATATTTCCCATTGCAAGAATGATCATTGTGATGCTGATTTCTGTACTACTGGAACCAATCAGTAACACAATTTCCATTTAAGGAACAGTAGACAAGCTTTATTGATACTAAATTAATAGAAAAGATAACTCAGTTCTTCATCATCAGTGAGTGATCCTGATGAAATTTCCCAGCGGTGAGTAGGAGGGGGAGAGGAATATTTTATCTACACTCTCTGTGCTAAGTTGGTTAATATTCTACTAACTGTTTTTTTGTTTTTAGTTTTGAATTTTGTTTCTGTTTCTATAAAGGAAACAATTTACTCTCAGTTATTGTGTTGCTTAAATTGAAAATTGATAAAATATAATAATGTAAAAAAAGTCCCCACTTTCAAAAGATTTGTTGCATTAAGGTGGTATTTTGTTGTTTTCTTAAATTTTTTTAGTGGTTTCTTGATTTTTTACTTCAGTAATCAAGTAGTTCCAAGTGGGCAATCCCTGTCTAGAGAAGTCTTCTTTTTGCCAACAATATTTTAAAATGGAGGGCAGAGTAGGCTAAGACCACCACCAGCAAGCTTCTGAGATGATTTGCTGCTTTCCTGGGTAGTAATTTTATGATTAAATAGTGGGTACTACCTTGTTTTAATGTTTTGGAAATAAGGGTACTTTGGAGAAGAGTTGGTATGTTGGATATTGATACCCAATAGTACTATTAGCAATGACATTTTTGACAACCAAACTGTTTTCCTTTTTTGTGTCTTTTCACAAGACCATCCCTTTGCCATTCCTTCTATGGTATTTGGTTTCCCCTATTAGTTTTCTTTCTTTTATCCTTTTCCCCAAAGTTTGGTACCCAGCAACTTTTTGACTTTCTTAAAGTGTATCCTGGAAGTAATGCTGTTTTCTTTATTACATACCTGTGTGTGTGTGTGTGTGTGTGTGTGTGTGTGTGTGTGTGTGTGTGTGTGTATAGATATATATATATATATATATATATATATATATATATATATATATATATATATATATGTAAATATATATGGGTCTACTTTGTTTCATTGAATCTCATTTCACTGAATTTCATTTCACCCTGACCACATCGCTGAAAACTCAAATTACTGAAAACTCGTTTCGCAGAATCTCATTTCACTGAACTGCAGTTAGTATATATGGCACTGTGTAGAGTACTGTAAGGCAAGTAAAAGGTATATGCCCTTTTCCTCACTGTAGTGTGATCCTGGAGTTAGTATATATAGTTGGGGGTTTGTGGGGGACACAGCCCCCCACATTGGGAGTGTGGGAGAGTAGCCCCTTACCTTGTTTGTTTTATATTGTATTTTACCAAAAACTTTAAAACAATACATTTTAAACAATAGACATGCATAGTTGCAACGCCATTGACTAATGTTCTCCAGAAGACAATATGTACTAAAACTAAGTGCGGGGCCAAGGTTGTGTTAAACATGTTAGTGTTTTTGTTGATCTAATAGGGACCGTAAATCGGCAAAGCCATGAGCATTCAAGAACCTGAAGCCCAAAGACCTCCTGTGACTTGGAGATCAAACAAATGTGCATGGATGACTGGTGCCCTATTTGAGGAGTGGGTAAGGGGTATTGACTGAGAAATGAAAAAGAAGAAATGGTCTATTCTACTAACAGTAGACAACAGTCATGGCCACTCACAAGTGAATCATCTCACAAAGGTGACACTGAAATTTCTGCCTCCAAACACTATCTCAAAAATCCAACCTCTTGACCAGGGCACCATCAAAACATTTAAAATGCGCTACTGAGCCCAGCTCCTGCAGTGGGTCATTATTAAAACACAAACCTGTAGTCCACCTGTTGAAGCAACCTCATCTGCTGTATCAGTTAATGATCTGGATGCTGTCCTCTGGATGAGTTCTGCTTGGAATAAAGTTCACCCAGAAATGATACAGAAATGTTTCAACAAAGTTGGATTTGTCACAACCCAAGAGCACAATGTTTTGGCCCCATCAGACAGTCCATCTCTCATGGCAGAATTCGAAGGAGTATATTTTGAAGGTTTTTTTGCAGTGGATGATGAGGTGGCAACCTGCAATGAACCTGACTCAGAAGCAATTATCCACGTGATATTGACCGAAGTACAGACCAGCATAAAAGTGCACAAAGCATCTGGGACGATAACATATCACCTCGCCTCCTAATTACTCTTGAAGTTCCCCAAGGGTCTATCCTTGGCCCTCTGCTATTCTCACTTTTCACTAACAACCTACATACTGCCACCACACAAGCATCTCTTATACAGTACGCAGATCTGCTCTGCCCCCACTCTACCAGAACTACAACAAATCACACAGGAATCATTCTCTTCTGTAGAAAGCTGGCTATCCAATGCTCAGCTCCTACTCAATCCATGTAAGACAAAACTTCTCCTGTTTCAACCTTCCAAAGCTACCCAAAACACCCCCCTAATTCAACATTCTTGCCAAAGACAATACCATCATCTCTCCATCAGAGCACACAAAATTACTCAGTGTGGAAATAGACAACAAACTTAGATTTGACATCTACATATCACTCACAATAAAAAAGTTCACAAAAAACTTGATGTAGTGTATTAAAGCCGCCAATTCCTAACCAAGGTGGCTAGAATCTTCATAGCCAATTCCCAGCTAATCTCCACCTTACTCTATGCATCCCCCATACTTACCAATCTTAAACAGACAGACCTACACAAGCTGGATGCTTGTTACAACAAAATTGCTAAATTTGCCACTGGAACCTCTTACCGCAGCCATCATTGTATCTCCCTTAAAGAACTAAATTGGCTAGAACTCCCACAACTCCTTCACTTTAATCAACTCACCCTCGCTCATAAACTTATTAACCACCCCCTTAACATTCCTTCCCTTCAAACCCTTCTCAAACCCTATCACTCCTCTAGGCCCCCAAGATCAAGCAACAAAAATCAACTCACTGTTATCAAACCCAAACACTCAGAAGGAGAAGCCATATTTTCATGTACCATATCTTAACTTTGGAACAATCTTCCACCCTCTATAACTACTCTACCTTCCAGCAGCCTTTTCAAGACTGCACTCAAATTCCACTTAAGTTTGCACTGGCTTTGTCCTTGTTCTTATCCAGACTAACACTCCCACCCTTACCCCCCCACCTAGAATATTCTCCCAACTATACTACCGCCACTACTACCCACAGTCAGAAATCGCTAGTTGTCTTTATATATTTTACCATGTTGTCTAACAGCTTTGTTACTAATATTATAAAAGACAAGAAACTATCTTAACTTGCAACATTTACTGTATATACTGTTGATAATCAATATCTTGTTATTGTATTAAAGCCAGCATCCTGTAATGTTGTTTACTATTGCCGCAACTTTGTATTTCTATTTATCATGTACATGTTGCGGAGCTTTTCTCCCCGGGCATCCGCTAAAAAAGGACCTGCGTCCAGTCGGAATTTCCTGGTAAACAAATGTAAATAAATAAAATAAATAAATAAATTCTTTCACAAGATAACTAACACCTGATGATAATGGGCTGACAGTGCATGCCACCTAGCAAGGTAAAGCTAAGGCATTCAGTAATGTTCTGCATAAGTAAATAATCGAACAAATGCCAATCCATTTATAGTTTAGTTATCAGAACACTGGTTTGCATTGGGACAGAAAAACCATGGTGGGCTACCAGTCAGTCCAGGTGGATTTACCAGTAGTGTTCTACAAGACTATGCACAGAGACCATTTTTCTGTCTGTAGTACTCCTCCAGGTATACCTTTTATGAAGGACCCAGCATGTAGAGCAATGATAAAATGGTTTAATGTTGCAAACAAAAGTTACACAAAGTAACCCCTAGACCTTTACAGCTTTGATGCTATTATGGTATGTTTAAGCTTAGTTTGTCTGAAATGATGTGAGAATATAAGCAGGCATTTTTCTAGAATACCCATTGTGGTGGAAGAAATAAAAGCAGCACTAAACAACCTCTCTGCAGAAGAAACAGTGGGTCTGGATAGCAAATTTATTTTGACATTTTAACATATAGGCATTTTATATAGATGACATGGTGCTATTTCATGCAAACAGCTCAATATCCAACCTCCAGACAGACCTGTAAGTAGATTTCCTAGCCCTAGTCTATTTCATCTCCATCAAAAGCCTCCTCCTCAACTGCAGCAAAACCAAAACTACAATTTTTGACACCAAACAGAAACTTTAAAAAAATTAAACTCTTTGCATACTTATGGCCACAACACCCCAGTAGAAAACACTATCTGTTTTAAATACCTTGGCTTATAGCTTAATCCCTCCCTTAACTTCTCCCCCACCTGAACTACACATGAAAAAAAACTTAACTCTCATCCTATTTTGATCCAATAAAATCTCCCAGTTTCTTACTAAAACCACCAGGACAGCCATAGGCAAAAAAATCTACTTTCCCAGCTTAAAAACAGCCTCCTCCTCATAGCATCAGCATCAAAAGCAAACTCTGTACACATTCAAACCATGACCAATATAACCTGTAGATTAATTATGCAATACCTTAAAAAACTGTAAAACACTGAGAAAACCAGAATGGCTCCCTGTTCAACAAATTGTTGACTTTCTCCTAAGTGTGCAGCTATTCAAACTCCTATTGAATCAGACCTTTTGCTCCCCTAGCAGTTAAAATGATTAGACAACTTTTCTCTTACAGTCTCAGAAACCACATACAATCCCTGCATCTCGATACTATGCCATAGCTTCATAGGTTCATAAATTAGTATTAGGCTGCCTCTGTGGGCTATTTTAAGCCTAGGTGTTTACCCTGTGTGAGACTCAAACCTTGCACCTTGTGTCTGTAAGGTAAACACATTAACAGCACCTTAACAATTATACCAACTTCTCTACAAACTTTGTGAGAGTATTCCTCCACAAATAAAAGACTCCTCATCTTACCCAAAATTCTGGACTTAACTGAAAGGCTCATTACTTATCATCAAAATGTCATTGGCCATTGTCTCTCATCATACCATATCACCTAACCTGAGTTTCATCACTCTGTTTCTTCTGCTTGTTTGACTTTTACTATCCCTTATATGGTATATTCTAGTTTACCAGTCTATACTTCTCACTCACATAATCTTTTACTTAACATAACTTCTTCTTCCAACTGATCACAAACTCTAGCATGTTTTACTCCTTTCAACTGTTCTATCTTTTCCACTTATTCAACACACAGCTATAATTATCATAAAATTACCTCACTTTCTACATGAGATTTGGCTTGATATATATATATATTTTTTTGTAAATAATGTATGTTACATTCGTATATACTCTTTGTTTTTATATTTTTATATGTTTGTATATATACACACACGTGTGTGTGTGTGCATGTGTGTGTGTGTGTGTATGTAATATATAATAATATGTGTGTGTTTGTGTGAATGTGAATGTGTATAACATATGTTTGAGTCAGCTATTTATAACAGACTACTAATTTTGGGCATATATCTAGATGGTTGCAACAGTTAATGTGACCCCCTGACCCCCCCATGTGCAAGAATGGGAAAAAGGGGTTGTAGATGGATGGATTAAAACATTTTAATAAATGAAACTTGCCATTCCTTGGAATAATTTTTATATTCTGCAGCAGTCCCCTGGTATCTGCAGTTTCTTCAGTAGCCGTCCACATCTGAAAGGATTGATGCTACGAATTCTGCAAGATATCTGGTTATCCTTTTGGAGCAGTTCTAGATGCCGTGTGGCTTCACTTGGAGAAACCAATTTAGAAGTTTCTCTCTAACTCTTGACTATCACAGTTCTCAGTTTCTTTTTCTTGCCACAGGACTGGCTAAAAGATTTCTGTTTGCTCATCCTTCTCATTCTTTGACTTTGAAATATTTGTCTTCTACAAATGTTTGTGATTGTTTCTATATGGCTTTTCATCTTCCATGTGAACCAGATATGACTTCAGTTGGTATGCTAAAAATATCAGCTTTAGGATGTAGACTTTCTAGTAGCTTTTTATTCACTACCTCCAAACTGTTGATCTGGCAGTCTGAAATTTTTATCATTGTAGTGTTTGTGTTTCTGATTATCAGTATTTTCTTTACTCTTTATTGGTATTCAGGAATTGGTAATGTAGGTGAAGTGGACAATCTCTTTTTTGACCCATTAACATTTGAGCTGGTGAGCTTGAAACAAGTAGCACAAAATCCAGCTAGGGGTGACAACATTTTAGATATCATACTAGCAGACCTGGCATCTTCTGCTTCTTGCCCCTGTTTCTATACTCTGCAATTAAAACATGGTCATGATACCATCATCTTTATCCTAAGAATAAAGTCAAACTCATTCATAAATAGATAATTATTTTATAGGCTTTGCTTTTGGAAACTGTAATGTTGAACTTTTTATTGAGTTTTAAATAACAAGACCAATTAACCAGTAAACATACAACAGAAACAGAATAACTATAAATACAGTCCATAACATAAACAATTTCTAAATGTTATTCGTATTTCTGTAAAAGATCTTTAAGTTTTAACCATGCCAGCTTTTTATGTCTAACATTTGCAGTTCTTGCATTAACAGTTTGAATTTCCCTATTGCAAACATTTTTTTTGAAAGAGAAATAAATTTTGAGAATGAAAGATTGCCTTTACATTTCCAGTTTATTGTAATTACGTTCCTTGCAATAGTAAGTAGAGACCACAGAAGAGGCACTTGTGTTCCTGGAACTGAATTAGGGATCAGAGCATTAAATAATAATAAAGAATTTGTTATATCACAATTATCTGCCCACAACACGTTAGTGAAGTTCTTAAATTCTAAGTCTAAGCAAAATGGGAGTATAATTTTATATTCTATGAACATGTGGGTCCAATTTGCACTTAGAACATCATCACATCTCCAACATTTAAAGTTGTCTTTTTTGTATATTACAGCAATTTTGTGTGGAGTAAGAAAATATCTATGCAAGTATTTCCATGTAAATATTTTCCAAAAGGGGGAATGGAGTTGTATCCTTTACAGATTTAAATATTAAAGTTTTATTTGCATCAGAAAACATTTCATTATTTATTATAGAGGAATATCCAAAAGGATATATCTGATGTCGAGAATTCAACTATCAAAATCTTATATATTTTTGATAATGCTAGTTTATGATTGATTTCTGAAGTGTTAATTTGAAAGAAGAAATTTAAGAGCTTAAGAATATCTCTTGAATCTGTATTTATTGATAATTGTAACTTATTGCTTATGAATTATCTAAATATTTGGATATTTAGCCAATTATTTTTGTTTTGTATTGTATCTTGCCAAAAGGTAGTTGCTTCATAAACATTATTATTGTTTATAAATTGATGCCAGTATTGCAAACCATTTTATTTTACTTTATGTAAATTAAAAGAATCTAAAGACCCTTCAGTAGCAATTGGAAACATCAAAAACAATATTTTTTTGTGCAGTAATTACTATGCATTATGTTCCTGAATTTAGTTAGAATATAATTTGTGAAAGGACTAAAACAAGGATTTCTCTTGATATTAATGCTAAATTCTTTTATACCAAATTTAATTTGTTTGTATCTGATATCACATTATTTCATCCTGTATTATGAATTGAGACTGCAATGGACTTAATAATAGATTTCCAACTCAATATATAATTGGGGTGCAATCAATAACTTATTGTATTAATGATAGTTGATTTTGCATATTGTTCAGTGTTAGGAAACCTGATTCCTCCATCATCCCAATTTCTGAAATGCCAGTCAAAAGCTATTCTCAGTTTTTGTGGGTCTCATAGGAACTTAAGTAATAAATAATTAATTTGTTTAATTAATATTTTGGGTGGTGAGGCAATCAGAGATTCTATGTTGGATAATTCTTTTATTAAAGCAAGTCTTTCCTCCATTGAGAAAAAAATATTCTGTTCCAATCTTCTAGATGTTTCCTTATTGTATTAAACCTTTATAGTTCACTGTTATAGTTTCATGCCAATTCGACTTTATAATTACTCCTAAATATTTAAGCTGTTGAATTTCTCAATTGAACTCATTATGTTTTTCAACATATGACTTATTTTCTTCTTTATCAATAACATTTCCATCTTGCTGTGATTAAAAGTTAGGCACAACATTTTCTTGAATAGTTTTAATGTGTTAATAATATGTTCTAGAGAGGAATCAATGTCTCCAAAAGTCAGTAAAATATCATCCGCAAAAAGTTGTATTTTAGCACAATAGTTTTTGTCTATAGGGAAGTCTTTTATCATAGAATTTGATCTAATAAAATGTGACAGAGGCTCAATTGTTAGAGCAAATAACAGAGGAGGCATAGGTCAGTCCTGTTTTGTACTTTTAAGTATTTTAATCAGACCTGATAAAAAGGAACCAATTTTAATATATTATGTTGAATTTTCATATAATCTATCAATTAGGTTATTGAAATCTGATGAGAAATTATATTCTTTTAAGACTTTAAATAAATATGTCCAATTTATGGTGTCAAAAGCTTTGTCTAGATCTAAACTTATAATTGTAAATTCTTTCTTTTTCTTATTAGCTGTATCAGTCAATGTGAGAAGTTTGATATCTTGTCTTGAACTTTCCTGTTTATAATGAAATTTGCCTGATCATCTTTGATGAGTCTAGGCATTATTTGATTTAATCTTTTGGCATATATAGATATAGATATTTTATAGTCAACATTTAACAATGAGATAGGTTTATAAGAGGAGCATAAGTTTGAATCTTTATCTTGTTTCAGGATGGGTGATATCATGGTATATTTCCATGAGGGAACATTAGTTGAGTTATTTTTAAATTCTTCAAATGCATTTAGTAAAATGTTTAAAGTGTTATCTGGAAATATATATATATATAATCAGGAATTAACCCATTTAATCTAGGAGCTTTGTTGTTTTTGCAATATTTGATTTGCTCCTTTAAATCATTAAAATATATTGGTTTATTTAATTTAATATTTTGCTCTCTAGTCAATTTATTGTTTATATTTTCTTTAAGGAACCTATCTGACCTATCCAAATTCTCTGTTGTAGGGTTGCTATTATTTATTGTTTCATGATGCCTTCTGAAAGCTTCTACAATATCATTTAGGTCTGTTGCTCTTTTAATTTTATCTCTAACTTTATACATAATTTCATTAATGTGATTGATATTTTTTAGCCCTTTGGATTTTACTCCTAGTCTATGTACATTTTTGGGGTTGACCGAATATGATTGCAATTTAAATTTCTCTAAATTTATTGACACTTTGATTCAATATTTCAACATATTTTTGATTTAAATTGTCCAATTCAGTGTTTGTACTACTCTCATAATTTTTTAAATGCAGCTTTAAAATATTCATTTTTGCCTGTAGATTAATCAATTCTGTATCCCACTCCTTTCTTTTAAGTACAAACTTTTGATTCTTCCATATAGGTATGTTTTCAGTGTGTCCCACAAGATAACATCTCATGTTTCATTATTATTGTTAAACTCTAGGAACAAATTTAATTCTTTTAAGAATCAATCTTTACATCCATCAATTTTAATAATGTATGCAGGAATTCTTTGCCAATATATTAGATCATTAGGTTTTAAGTTGAAATTAAAAGATATAGCATTATGGTCAGATAGGGGGCATGATATTATTGAAACTTCATCCATCTTAGAGTATAATTTGTCAGAAATGAGAACTCTATCAGTAGTAGTTTGAGTGTCAAACCTATATGAGTAATGTGTATAATTTAGTGAACTTGTCAATTTCATATACATATCTTTTACATTTGTAGAATCAATTAAATATTTCATTTTTTTGACAGTGGTCTTTAAAGCTGGTTTTCCTATCTTTAGAAGTGTCTCTTGAAGAAAGAGAATATAGTTAAAGTCACCAGCCAAGATAATCTCACCCTTTGAGTATGAGGAAATTCTATTTAAATGCTTTTTTGCAGATCTGGCACCTATAGTGGGGATCCAGTGTATATATTAATGAAGGTAAACTATCTCCTATTCAGTTCCAAAACCACTAGGCTCAACATACCATTCTTGTCTTAGTAGGTATTAATTATTTTAGGCATTATTAATGTTTTCTTCCATAAGATTAAAGTGCCTCTTTTCTTGGAGTGATAATGTGAATGTGCAAGTATATAGTAATCTTTGAAATTCAGTCTATCCAATCTTTTTTTATTAGATGAGACTTTTGTAAAAAGCAATTTAAACTTTATTTATCTTCAAATATTTATTTAACCTACCTCTCTTTATAGGGTTATTGAGGCCATTCACATTTAATGACATGCATTGATATGTAGACATTTTTGCGAATGCTTTTGAGAACATTGATTACTGTTATGGGCATAAGATACAACAAGTTTGTTACCAATCCTATAAAAACAAACTATATACATCCACTACCATGGAACAGGCAATTCCTGGTTTGATGACATAGTCATCTATACCACCCTCAGCCACCATCATACTCACTGTGCTATCCATTTCTAGGCCTACCGCCTTAAGTATAAGTTAAAATTAATTGATTAATAACATATAGCTTCTCTCTTTAAACAGTTGTACAAATTTGTAAATAATACTGAAGTAATTAGATAACACTTTTCTCTTGAGCAGAATATTTTGCAACTGGAATATATTTTGTAGTTTCTGCTCAAATTATTTAAATATATATCAATCGGGTATTACATTTAAGTTAGTTATGTTCAATTAACATGATAAGATACAATGTTAACCCCCCCCCCCCAAAAAAACAAATTAATGGAGCTATCTATCTTATTTCTTGGAGATTCTATAAACTATTTTATAGGCTTTGCCAATTATAATCATTGAAAACCTAAAGAGTAAGGTTGTATGTCACATTACAATGAATTTCATATTGTCTTGCCTGATGTAAGTCCAAGAATCCTGTGCAAGCAAAAACCAACCTGTATACATACACTCATTTGCCCACATAATTAGCTATGCAAGTAGATATATAGGTTTACTATCATAAAACCACCGTTCACATACCTGCCATCCATCCGATCATCGTTCACAATGTTGAATAGCCATGTAAGTGCACATTTAAAAGAAAGAATCCATTACTTCACCGATGACTGCATTTCAAACTACTGAACGGCGCACAAATAAATCCAATGAGCTGTGATGATGAAAACGTGGATGCGACGAAGATCTGCACTTCGCACTAAATAAAACCGAAATATAGGGCGGGACTAATAGATGACGCGATTAATGAGCTAACAGTCATAAAGACTTTCATCAAAGTTGTGTTTATTGTGCAACAGGTAGATTTATTGCCTTACAGCCTACGGATTATTTGGAGACCTATGGAGAGTAATTTAGGAGTATAGAAGGGTGAGTACAACTGAGATGTGAGTAGTTTGTTTGAATGTTTAATGTCAATGACAGTAATTTCGCTGGTGTGTGTCATATACTGTTATGAAAGCTCAGTATGAACGGTATATTGCTACTAAATATTGATGTCAGTATTAACTGTGCATAGTAACGTGACAGCTGCAAGGTGTAATATATTAGGGTTAAGTGACATTGAAAAGCATCTTGCTGTAATGACATTTATAGACTGTGTATATGTTGTTGAACTTTTATCAGTTGTTCTGCAAATAGTGTAGTCTGTGTTTGACATTGCCACTAGATGCATCAGCATATAGTGTATGTGTGCTGTGACAGCTGTGTTTATACTTATACTTAAGGTTATTTACATAAAAGTAGGAAAATTCCTGTCAGCTGTATGCAGTATTCCCTATGAAACGTTTGATGAATGAAGAAGTGATATAGTTGACACTGATTAATTTTTACGTTGTGAAGTGCACATTAAAAAAGCATACTGCATGCTGTTATGTACCTGTGGAGGCATATCTGATGGCTGTATAGTGTTCTATATAGTGATTACCAGTAGGCTTTTGTTGCTAGAATACTTGTATCAGCTTAGGTGACTGTCTGTATAGCTCTGTAAATAGTAGTGGGAAATGATACATGTCAGTAAGTGTAGTGTAATAATGTTTGTCCATTAGGAGATGTATTCCATTGCTAATGCAGTCCCTTTGTCATAAGTTGTGTACGTGTTACCTGTGATATATACAAGTGATACAGGCCTGTATTACATCGTACTATTAACGTTCATTCTTAGTAATCATGGTACTGTTGTTGATTTGTAGGTGTGTTCAGGTACTATGACAGACCAACCAAACGTGAGTTATCCTGGCGTTACTGGCACTTTGTATGGCCCAGTGAAATCACAGAAAGGTTGCCCAATCCTTTGTACTGATGGTTATCAATACTACCTTGAAAAGAGTAACCCTGAGAAGAATTACTGGTGTTGCACTCAGAAGGCAAGGCAGAGGTGTAAGGGCTGTTGTATAACGGAAAAGTGTGCTGGTGAGGAGAGGCTACTGAAAAGCATTGGCCATTTTCACACACCAGATGTGGTTGGGGTAGACCAGACTAGGGTACAGGAAGCCATTAAAAGGCATGCTGAACAGACTCTGGAGGATCCATGTAGGATTGTATCAGAGGTCCTGGCAACCACGTCCACTGACGTAGTGACCACCTTGAGCAATACTGATGCACTTAAGCAGAGTGTGCATAGGGTAAGGCGTAGAAACAGCACGAATCCCTGAGTAGACTTAGCAAGTCTGAAAGTTTTAAGCCCGGTGATGATACCATTGAAGCAGGGACACTTCATCATTAAACACAGTGCACTCCGCAGCCATACCTATGATGTTGTCCTTCTCACTACAGAGGGTAATCTAGGCCTGCTTTGCAGTTCTGAGTACATTATTGTTGATGGGACATTTCCCATTAGCACCAGGGAGTGTAAACAGGTATACTATGTTCACTGCAGCTTGGATGGTTCCAGCAACAACAAGGTAGTACCTGTAGTGTATGCCATCCTACCGTCCAAATGCGAGGAGTGCTATGATCAGTTCTGGGAAACCCTGATAGCATTATGTGGGGACTTTCATCTCAATTTCCAGCCCAGGATGGTACTAAGTGACTTTGAGAAGGGAGCAGTGAACAACATAATGAAGCATCTACCTAACAGTACGGCCAAGGGATGTTGGTTTCATCTGTGCCAAATTATCTGGAGGCAGATCCAGAAGCTTAACCCTGACGCAGGTGTATGGCACAGATACTCAATTTGTGCTGTTATGTAAACAGATACCTGCACTTACTTTCATACGCATGGAACACATTATGGACACTTTTACATCTATTGAGGAGGCACTGGGTGAAAAGGGTGCCCCTCTATGTGAGTTCTTCAAAAATAACTACATTTTAGGGAGACCAAGACGGTATAGCATGAGGGGTTCCACCTCAGAGAAACAACCTCCACTCTTCGGTGTCCCTTTTTGGAATCAGGCTGAGACATATACCATGGGCTACCCTAGGAGCCAGAATGCAGTAGAAGAATGGCACCATAGGCTGAGGTCTCTCTTGGGTAAAAAGGAACTGTATATCACAGATATGCTGCATGCCATTTGTTTGGAGCAAAACCATTTGTAGGATGTTAAACAGAAGTTTCTGTGTTGTGTGCCAGTATCTCCGAAAAAACATAGGCTGTCTGACAAAGAACATATGATACAACATCTGCTGGCTAAATGGGATGAATTGACACCATTAGGATTTGTACAATCCATGGCACATCATTGCTCATTCTGATATATTTGTCATTACCTTTAATGTGTGCTATATCTCAGTGGCATTACAGTATAAACTTTGCTGTTATCATTACACTTTGCTTTTTGGGACTTGGATTGCATCTTTTGTATTACAGAGCACTTGCACTTAATGGAAATCACTATTTGAGGAACGGAATCATGTTTGATGTGGACATTTAATGCCCATACAGGGAAAATGTAATTTAAAGCAGGATCACATATTTTCAGTGTTTTACCGCAAATCAGACAGAAATGTCACGATTCGACATTTTTGACATTTACCTCTGCTTTACGGCCTTATTTACAGTTTTTTTTATTAATTTTGGAGTTTAAATTATTCGGTAATAAATACTTTTTTTTTTTTTTTTTTTTTATAAATTTCAATTTTATGATAGTAAACCACACACACACACACACACACACACACACACACACACATATATATAACCACACACACACACACACACACATATATATATATATATATATATATATATATATATAAATAAATGTATGACACCAAAGAATTAACTCATTACATCTAAGTTGGGCCTCCAGGTGCATCTGCAGTCAAATCTTACCAACGCTTTTAGGTGTCACATATTTGATTGTTCATATTTACAACAATAATATCAAAACCATGCTATGTATAAGGTCTTAAAAGATTTCATCTTAAAGCTTATATAATGGCAAACTCAACTGCATTAATATGTGGCATCTGTGTTGTGCAGGGAAATATATATTAACTGTTGTTCTTGTGAAATTGATTGTATAGATATAATTTTCACAATATTCAAAAATTCCCACCAACCAAGCAACATAGACAGAACTACTTAGCCTCCCATGAAGTATCTCAGTAGATGAATAAAATGTTACTGACAATATGTGCATAACTTGATATTGCAAGTTGTCAACAAAATACCATAAGCACAGTAGTTAACTGTGTTTACTACGACTCACAAAATACAGTTCAAGATCCAGAACCCATAGAACATTACCACTATAAAAATAGTTTAAGCTGAAGATTTTGACATTTATACCCGTTTCATAACCCCCTTGGTTCCAGAGACATGAACATCTATTTAAAATGCAAGAACATAATTTGACTCTGTCAAAAGGGCCATGTACTGTCCATTGGAAGTTACTGGGCAAACTTTTTGAGCTCCACTCTAGTGAATTAAATGATCAATATACAGCTGATACCATTTACTGGTATTATCAGGTGTGCTGTTAAAGTTAGATTGGCATTTTAGTCTTGAAGTGTGCACTTTAGTCTATTGACACTGAATACTAGGTAAAACAATATGTTTGGATGTGTGTATGAAGTAAGTTAGGATGTTATTCAAAGTAGCTACCCAAAACAGTCACCAAAATTCTAATTTGTTTACATAAAAAAACAACATATCTCTAATCGCTAGCATAATATGCAAATTTCCTTTGACTCTGTAAATCTGAGCCTATTTATTTAGTTTAACAATTAAGAAAAAACAAATAATAATGTTAAAGAAGACTTCCATGTCCTCCCTCAAAAATCTCATGTTCTAGTGCAAGATTTATGACTACATTTTCCTCCCCCCTTGTCTCTTCATCTTGTACCACTTATATCAATTAAAGCTGAAAAAGCACACCTGCTAAAATTTAAATTCTAATATAGGTGTTGTATAGAGTTATGGAGCATTGTTTTGAAATCAATGATCTCCACTTTCCTGTATATACTGCATAAAGCATTTAAATACATGTACACAGGCTGACTTATTCTGCTGCAGAATGAGTATATAAGAGCATGCAGACATGAAAATCCCCCAGCATGAAGTTGTGCATAGCAATTTAATGGATATTAAATATAAGGTAGCAGTTATGTAGATAGAGCACATCTGAAGGTTTTAAAGGCAGTAAAACAATCTTTCTTTTAAATTTCCAGCATTCAGAGAAATATTATTATCAGTAAAATATATCATTTTTATCCCCTGTTTAAGTATTACATTAAGTTGCTATCAGCATATTACATATTTGTTAGAAGCTGTTATACCCATGGCTAGTCTGCATAAATAAAAGCCATATTAACCAAATAGGAAATGGGCGGCCACGGTGGTGCAGCGGTTTGTGTTGTTGCCTCACAGCAAGATCCTCCTTGTGGTCATGTGGGTTTCCTCTGGGTGCTCCGGTTTCCTCCCACATCCCAAAGACATGCTGTAAGTGGATTGGACACTCTAAATTGGCCATAGGTGTGAGTGTGTGTGTGTGTATGTGTGTGCCTTCTGTGGAAGGTTGGGTGCTGAGCTGGCAACTTGACACCGTAAAACTTCACTGCCAATCATGAGCAGACAGGTGATCTGCTGTGGCGACCCCTAACCGGGAAAAGCCGAAAGAAGAAGAAGATTAACCAAATAGGAAAAAAGGAAATGTGGAGAGTTTTTCCATAATGGATGGTGATTGTTTAATTACATATGTTCCTTTGCGTTTTATTATATTGTGTCTTCTGGCATTGTTTTTAACTTTCAAAGTCCACAAGTTCACTTTTGACATTAGTTTTATCATCAGTTCACTTTTGATGTTAGTTTTATCATCAGACTGTAGTTAAAGCAGATACACTTAGCTCTGCTGCAACATTCCAACAGAACTATGTATTTTAGAGAGGTTAAAGGTCACACAATACGATGAGCTGCATCATGGAGTTGCCAGGGCCAATGCGAGTAGCTGAACAGTTCAAACAATGCTTATGACCATTAGCTTTGAAGACTTGAGTTGTTCTAAAGGGAAACAGGGGTAGTTTGTTCAAATCAATCAAAGGCTTATGCAGGACTCAACCAGATGTGAGTGTGCAAAATACTGAAAGCAGTAAATCAGAGGAGAGATGAAAAAAAAACTTTAAATTCAAAATCTACAGTAAAAGTATTTTTTTTTTTTTTTTATTTATTTTACATTTGTTGACCGGGCTAGTCTAGCTGGACATATATCCGTTTTCAGTAGAGGCCCGGGGAGAAAAGCTCCAAATACATCAGTAAGCAATCATTGACAACCAAAAAAAAAAAGCAAAAGTAAACAAAAATACAGAATGGTACAATGGTAAGCATGTGTAAGACTAAAAGAGAAAACAAAAAACAAAAACAGACTAACCAACTCAAGACCAGATAAACAAAAAATAAATGAAACAGCTGTTTAAAAATAGAGATTTCAGGTATGCAGGATAAAAAGTAAGAATAATAGAAAAAAGCAGATAAGGAAGCCACCAGATGGCATAACATGGAGAAGAAAAAAGAATAGATCAAATTTATGGAGGATTCAAAATAAGGAAGTAGCTGGTATCACTAAGTGTGACATTTAGAGGCACAGTCAGGGGAGAGTGAGTGAAGTTAGGAGTAAGGGGGAAGTATTTTCAGTCAGGATTAGCATAGGGACATAGCCAGTGAGTTTTAAGGTGCTCTTTGATATGTTTTTTGAAAAGGGATGTGGAGTCTAGGTTAGTTATTTCTTGAGGGAGTTGGTTCCAGATTTTCCCGACAGAATTTGAAAATAATGAGTCACCAGCTTTATTGTAAGATTTAGTCGAAGCTACTAGGAGTTTATTAGTAGAGCGGAGTGTGGCTAGGTTTTTATAAGGGGTAATCAGTTTTGTAAGGCTAGGGGTAGCATCAGGGTAGTAAAGGGACTTATGAATGATAATTAGTTGTTGATAGAGTAGGTGGCTATTAAGTTCTAACCAATCCAGTTGCCTGAGGTTGAGACAGTGGTGAGTTCTGAAGGGAGTAGCAGTAATGAATCTAGTTATACTGTTATAACAGGTAGAGAGTTTGGTAATGTTATTTTTTGATAAGTTAGTATATATGGCAGAGGCATAGAAAAGAGTGGAGATCAGGTGGGTTTGGGCAATAGTTTTTCTAGCTGCTGGGGTAAGAAAGGGTTTAATTCTGTAGAGAGTACCTATTTTTTTGTTAACTGATTTAATGGTGTTGTCAATATGGTCATCAAAATTAAGACGGTTATCAATAGTAATACCTAATAGGCGAGTGGTCATATCTGTGTTAATACAGGTAGCATTATTAGAGGAGATAGAGAAAAAAGGTGTGGAAGATTTGTGAGTGGGAGAAAAGAGAAGAAGTTTTGTTTTCTTGGGATTTAGAAGGAGGGAATGTTCCATAAACCAATTTTCAACTTTATGGAACACTGTTTGAGTTAGGGACTGGAGGGAGGAAACATTATTAGCAGCACAGATTAAAGTTGAGTCATCAGCATATTGAATGCAGATGGCTTGGGGTATGTTCACGTGTAGGTCATTGATAAATAGAGAAAAAAGCAAGGGACCTAAGACTGAGCCTTGTGAAACACCTATGTTTACTGGGAGTAAGGAAGATAGGTTATTATCCCATAGCACTGCTTGTTGCCTGTTTTGGAGATAACTCCTAAACCATTGTAGTGCTTGTGAGCCAAGAGAATAGAGATTTAGTTTGTCAAGAAGTATGTTATGGTTAACCATGTCAAAGGCTTTTGACAGGTCTAGGAATAGTGCAGAGGAGAGGAGATTATTGTTCTTATTATTATTTATAATGTCAGTAAAGGAAAGGAGGGCAGTTGTAGTGCTGTGGGAAGGTCTAAAACCATGTTGACAATTGGCTAGAAGTCTGTTTTGTAGAAGGTAGTTGAGAAATTGTTTGTGTATGCATCTTTCCATAATCTTTGCTAATGGGGAGAGTAAGGCAATAGGGCGAAAGTTTGAGAACTCAGTAGAGGAGCCCCCTTTATGTAGAGGAATTATATGAGATATTTTCCATATGGTGGGGATTTTTCCTTCAGAGATAGTTCTATTAATAAGTATGGATATGGGGTAGGCTATAGCTTCTGCAGCAATTTGTAGGTATTCAGAAGGGAGTTGGTCAGCGGATTTAACATTACGTTTCAATGCCAGCAGTCCTCACTAGAAATGAAATAAAGTACCACTCTCACCAGGGAAAAAAGAATCACAAGCAGCACACAACTCACATATAATACTATAAAAAGACAGGAACAAAGGAGTCAATGGCTAAAACATGTCACAGAAGAAGTACAATAGACTGAACATATAGAGTAAAGTAAACACAGCAGACATGATCTCAGAAGAGCAGAGAGACCCTGACAGTGCATCCAATAGGAGTATGCACCCATCCCACAAAGAGAACAGACCAACTCTGGGCTATGTGGATACATAGATACTCAGAAACAACTTAAAACACAAATTATCTGCACCAACAGCCCCTCCCCTGCCTTGCATGGCCTAAAAAAAAAAAAACAACACAGGAATCCGAGATGGTCAAACAGGAGGTAGAACCACATATTAAAAACTACATGTATCAGACTACTTAATGGAGTTATTGACATAAAACTAGGAGACAAATGATTCATTAAGTTATAAGAATAAGACTAATAGTATGTTAGTATAATTTAGAAGGTATAAATAATTAATGTGATAAAATAGATATTACCTTATGAGAAGATAAGCCCTTAGTAGTTCAAAGTTTGAGCTTTTTACTATTTTTGCCTTTGAAACTAGGGTATTCCCAGTAGCTTGTCTCTTCAGACTGGGTAAAGATAGGTTCAGTTCTTCAGTTTTGTCCAGAATATTCAAGCTTTTTAAAGATCTTTTGACCTTCTGGAAGGAAGATTTTGATCCTGGCAGGAAAGATACTTTGTGCTTTGATGTCCATTTTCTTAAGGTTTTTTATTAAGGAAACACAAGCTTTTCCTTTAGATATAACTTTGGTTGTGTAATCATTATCAAATCTGATGCTTCTCCCATTAATTTGAACTGGAGCTCCTGACAGGCAGCTCTTAGCACTAGATCTTTATCTTTTGTTGATAGAAATTTTACAGTAAAGGACCTTGTAACCAATGAGTTTTTTGAAGAAGGAATATTAACCAGAGACCTATGGGCTCCTTCAATCCCATAGGATAGGGATTCAGGTAAGTTTAAAGCTTTGGGTAACCAGTCATTTAGGAACTGAATCATGTTATTGTCTTCCATCCTTTCTGGGACTCCATAAATCCGTATGTTATTCCTTCTTGATCTGCTTTCCAGATCTTCCACTTTTTCTAGTAACGTTTTGTTTTAACAGAAATTCTACCTGGCGTTCACTTTCCGTCTGTCTTCCATCAGTATCAGTAACAGATTCTTCTATACCAGCAATCTGGTCAGAATGCTTTGTTATTATTTCTTGAAGTATGTCAAATTGTTTTCTTTCTTCATATTGTCCATTATACTTTCCAGATTATCCATTTTAATGGAGAGGTCCTATATACTTGCTATGATTGCCTGTAATTCCTTCTCCATTGTGCTATCTTGAAGAGAAGCTTTTGAATGACTTATATCTGTTGTTGTCTATAGAACTTCTGACAGGAAAAAGAAGCAAAATGTGAATGTAGATTTGATATTTCTTCTCCAAATGTCTTCCAAGATATTGTATAAGTAATAAGAAACTGATATATTCCAAGTTATTGATGAAAAAATAAATAAAAAATCATGTCAGAAGAAAGGTTTAAGTCAGAGCCAAAGATTTGTGTTGTTTTCTGCTTGGCATTTTGGCCCCCCCTCTCGATGACCTATTTCTGATAACAGACTGGGTTATTGTACACAGTGAGCCACCTAGGTTCTCATGATACTCTCCATGTGTTATTTGAGATTATGCACTTCTGCTATGATGAACACATGCCAGTGAGGCAAACATATACAGGAGATTCAACAAAAAAGCCTTTGGTTGAATTATAAAATGAATTAAATACACAGCAAAGTAAAGAGGTACTATATAGCTTTCAACAATCATCAAATGAAGTCTAGATTAAATAAGTACAAATATAATTTCTTTCTTTTCTTATCAAATCTTTCATATCAAACTTTGAAACCAGTATTTTCTCAAAATTGGGAAACAATTTTAATATTTTACTTAATTGCATTAAAAAACTGAAAGGGAACATTGGGATACAAAATATTACCAGCAGACAATGAAATAGTCTTCCATTTACAGGACATAGTAAATGTACTTGCAGGAATATTTTGTGCAAACTTTATAAGCAAAGGCATTTGTCGAAGTACCATAGACACAAGGGTGGGCATAAACACAGGGGGGGGGGGTTATCCCTTATAAAACTACAGACATGATAACTGCTACAACAAATAAAATTAAAAACTCAAGTTCCATCGAACCAGACAGCATACTTGGTGGATTCCTCACACAGAATCAGTAGAAAGCTGTCTAACCTGCTATTAGCTATGTTAAATGCACATAGATACATCTTTGACCTATGAAAACAGTCTGTAGTGATACCAATTCACAATGTGTAGGCTGGCCGCATTAGAATACTTCTAGATCATTAAGCAAAATCATGAAGTCTCTTATGATGGTGCTTTCCCAAAATGATGCAGGGACCTGTTTTTGTTAGCTGTGGAAACAGCATGGGTTTGGTAAGAGGGAAGCATGTCTAATTAATTTGGTGGCATGCTTTGAAGTAGTAACAACAGCATTTGATGAGGGGCTGGTAGTATATCTGTTTACCATGACCTTGCCAAGGCATTTGCTATTATCTCCCTTAAGGGGATAATGGACAAACTAATTCCATTATATATCGAGTCATACGTTATGCAGTGGGTGAAACACTGGTTGAGTAACAGCATACCATGACCGTGTATCTATCTACTCTAATAAGTTCAAAAGTCAAAGAGAGGTTAGCAGTGATGCCTCACAGGGTTCTTCACCAGGGCCTGTTATTCAACTATTCTCCTCACATACGAATTATGTAAAATGGGCTATGGATAAACTATGTTGGTGAGTGAAACTGGTAAAATACTTGCTTTAATGAAATATACTGAAATTCTGTAAGATGCCTTACAAAATGCACACCTGGTGAGTTACTAATGACCACAGAATTAATGTTAGTATTCCTAGTTTTTCACATGCTAAGTAGCCCAAAATATTACCAGAATTAACTTCTTTAAGTATCTCTATTTAAACTAGAATTTTATACATCATGTTTTATTTCAATTAATGTTAGCAGTTTTAATCCTTTGACCAGTAAAGGATAAGTATATCCACACAGATATCTGTTTAGTATGTTCTAGCATGAGTGCTTGAAAGGTATCATTAAACCAGATATTAACATTTGTACATTTTGATAATTTAAAGTCCATATTCTGCTTACTTATTTTAGTTTTTCTTTCCAAAAGTCTGACTTGTACTCATGACTCCGTGTCTCAGTTACATTTACACACTTCATTTTAGCAGAGGCTTACAGCTTGTCTTAGGGTTTCTTTTAACAGTATGTAAATGATTTTGAACATATTTATTTTTCTGTTTACATATCTTAGTAGTTTTTATTTAGTTTTTATTTTCCTAGCAGAACTAAACGTTTACTAAGTTATTGGCAAGGCTTCCTTCCATCTTTCTAGCCATGGCTTCAATATGAAACATAAATGAAAACTGCACGAGTATTCATGTGGACCACACTTTGTACTCTCATGTGGCTTTCTTTGTCATGTCCATTACATCTGCAACATATTCTTACTTTATTTCTCATTTATGATTTTTTTTATTTTCTCACATTTTATTCTCTCGTTCGATTCTCGGCTAGGGTTGGGAGTGCTTTCTGTGTGGAGTCTGCATGTCCTCCCCGCGGTCGATTGGGCATTCGAAAGACATGCGTTGAATGGGCATGCCTTCGTTGAAGGTTGGGCATTGGGCTGGCAACTCGACACTGCCAATCATTAGCGGACCGGAGTTTCACTGTGGTGACCCCTAACCGGGAAAAGCTGAAAGACAAACAACAACTCACATTTTATCTTACTAGCTGTGTACTATTAACTTCACTTACTCTTCACACATCCGTAACTTTTGATAAGGTCAGAAGTGCATGTAATTCAAAGTCCTTGTGATTGTATTATCTAGTACAGATGAATTAGGGGTGCATCTAAAAAGCCATAATAGTTGAAAGTAATTTTCTGCATTGTAATTTTATTGCCACTTGCAGTTAAGGTGAAACCTGTCCCTAAAAATTGTTTCTGCCTATCATTTTTTTTAAAAAGGGACGAGAGAGTCCAGTTACAATCCTATATCTTCTGATGTAACTATTTGATTTACTCAAAGATTGTAACCTGATAATATTAAGTTTAGGCATAGGTAATATCTAAATAAACATAACCTTAGTGTCCTTTGCATTTCAAAATGTAATAATCTCTTTAACATCATTCATAAGGTTCCTGGGACTGGTTTTCCTATTGTATTTATGTGTCACTAAAATTCTTGCTACTGATATCTAAATTAAATATAGCTTCTTTGACATCTAACATATTATATCCTCTCAGGCAGCATACCATGACCATGTATCTATGTACTCTAGGAAGTATATTCCTAATAACCCTTAGTAAAGAGTTTCCAGTAACTGAGATTTATTTACCCCTTCCTTGGATAGCAGCATTTGTATGCTGTCTGAATGCATTGGTAGGTGGTTGGTTAATCTTAGTCTGTTGCTGTTCAGCCCCTTGAGATTCTAGATCATCATTCCTAAGTAAAGCCAGCTATGTTATAGAGGGGAAACCCCACCACCAATACCTGCTGGGCTGCCCCTCAAAGCTCTCCTATGTTTTTGTAATATGATAATACTATGCCTTCCATCACACTGTCCTCAAAACCAGGAAAACCCTTCTAACCCTGTCTCCTCAGTATTTCACTTCTATCCAACACTCTGTTTTTGTGTGGATAGCATACTTACTACAATTTATTACATTAAAATTTCAAGGAAACTGACCAAAAACTGAGGCGATTGTACTATGAAAATAAGACTTGTTACTCTAGGTACTCAGTATTGTATTACAAGGATTACATTTTATGTTGTGAGTTTCAGTATCACCATAGTGTAACATGTTGCATAACTCAACAGCATTAATATTCTCAGATGCTGTTTGCTGTGTCGATTCATGGCCATTATGAAGTGCATATTCAAAATCAGGTCCGAGTGAATGTGAACATCATATCATAATTCTGTATAATCCAGATCTAGCTGAGTTTCCTTATTTGACATAGTGCGTTGTTGAACCTTGACAACTTTAAAATGATTAATCTGATATTTACTTTTGTTATAAATGTCCTTATGTCATTCAGAAGCCATGCAGCAGGAACACTGTTATGTCTTTAATGGATCATCGTTAACTCCAGTGCCCTGGACCAGCTGGTTGACACATCCACAAGGGGTTCAAACTTCCTGGATCTGCTGCTCACTAACATGGGGGACTGCTGCACCACCCCCAATGTGTGGCTATCCCTTGTGAGATCTGACCACAAATCAGTCTCGCTAGAGTAACTATACCACAAGATGTCACCCCCCTACCTTAGCAACAACTAGAGTAAAAAACTTCTCCAAGGCCAATTGCAACTTCTTACGTGACAGCATAAATAGTTTCACAGCCCCTTCCCCCACTAGTAGAACAGGCACCTATGCTGAGTTGTACACGAATGCTTTATATGAGCACCTGTACAATTATATTGACTCTGCCGTACCTGATAGAACCAAAGCAAGATATTCAAGGAAAAACAAACCTGCCTAGTGGACAGTTGCCATTAATAGGCTATACAGTAGGAGAAAGAATTTGCTGTCTAAGAATAGGAAGGAATTATTTCAAAACTGGAAACACTCCCTCTTCAACTTAAACAAGCAAATAAGACTCCAAGTGAAGTCCTTCAGAGCTAACTATGAATCCAAATTAGCTTCCCTAACTAAGGATAACCACAAGGCATTTTTAGTTCCATCTGTAATCTCAAAGGTAAGGCCCAGATTTGCACTGAATTTGTAGTTAAAAGTATTACATTTACAAAACCTGTGGATATAGCAAACCTGCTGGTTGACATTTTCAGTGAAAACTTCACTCCCTTGTCTCCACTACATATACCGCAAAGGGTTTACACTGAAAACCTTGAAACTGCATTGGTCAACCTGCATGTGGTCGACTTGCAGTTTTCAGTTCAGAAGAATGTCAAACCTAAATGTATCAAATACACTACATCGAACAGGTAGTGTAATTCGAGCATTTGGGTTCAACATTGTGCAGGGAGATCGCAGATCATTGAGGAACAAAGAATTAACCCATTGCCTTACTGCAATATGATTTTGGAGTTGGTATATTTAATGTGCTGGGAGGGGTGCAGGATAGCATAGCTCCCCTGCAAAATAGTAGAATTAATGTACCATTGATTGTAGAGTTTAACGGTACATTAATGTGCATAGCAGAAGGTGAGTGACGTTACCTCCTGCTATGTCAAATACATTGAACCACGGTTGTCGATGTATTAATTTTCACTTTGGTTTAATTTTTGGCATTCCAGATTCAGCATTTCAGGTCGACATTCTAAACAGTCAACTGACACAGATCCGAAATGCCACTAGTAAACCACCCCAAAGGATCCCTAACACCTTTCCTCCACTTAGTATCTCCAAGGAGCAGGTCTTAAACACCCTCTCCAAGGCCAAAAACACAGCCTGTATGGAATCAGACAACATCCTGGGCTGTGTTCTACATGGGTTAAGAGAAGAATTAGCATCACCATTGGGCACACTTTTCAATCACAGCCTAAGCATGGATTTGTCCCAGTGGAATGGAAAACAGCTGCCATCAGCCCTTTGCCCAAAGGGGGTGCATCCACAGACCCTGGGGACTACAGACCCATTAGCCTGACCAGCCTTATCTGCAAGATCATGGAATGAATCATCATAGACCTTATTAACAATGGTATAGAAAATCTCCAAGTGCTCAACCCCACCCAGTTTCGCTTTGTCAAGGGGAGATTGTGCCTGTTAAACTTGGTGAAGAAATCTGTGCATACAGCCTACCTAGACTTAGCCAAGGCCTATCCCCCACTCAGGCATTGTTGATGAACTCACACAGCTGGGTATCAACCCATATATTTTCAGGTGGGTTGCAAACTGGCTCACTGATAGAACTCATATGGTCAAAATAGGGGACTCCACCTCCTCCAGCAGAACCGTAACCAATGGTGTTCCACAGGAATCAATTTTGGGACCCCAACTGTTCAGACTCTTCTTCTTTGAAGTATAGACTAAAACTAAAAGACTGTGGCTGACAAAGTTTGCTGATGACTGCAAACTGGGAGCAATCATTGAAACCCCTAGTGATGTCAACATCTTGCAAGAAAGTCTTACACAGACTAATGACTGGTGCCAAAGTCATGGTCTTAAACTTAATGCAAAAAAATGCATTATCATTCCCTTCAGCAAGGGCGGTGTTCCTGCAAACTTCAACACCAATAGCAATACTCAAAGCACAAAGTCAGTGGTGAGAGATCTGGGCACATGGAGGTCGACAGAAACCTTAACTTTGATCACCATGTTGCCACAGTGTTAAGAAGGGCATTTTATATTACTCATCTCATAAGTAAGGGCATTGCCTCCAGAAAAAAAGAGGTTATAACCCCCCTGTACTCTTCCCTCATCAGCCCAATAATAGAGTACAACGCTCCCTTTGATATGTTCCTTTTCAAACACCTGCAGCAATTGGAGAGACCAAGGTTCCTTACAAAGGAAATTCAGGATCTTCAAGATCTGTCTTATGCTGACAGACTGAAATCATTGTCACTTTGCTGTGTGTCATACGGGCTGCTCATTGGTGACCTGTGCCTTGCACATAGAGCAATCTCTGATACAGGTTTAAAGGAAATGCTGCACATTCAGAAATCAAATGGCACAGGGGTCACTCAAAGGACCTTAACCTGGTATGTGACATTAACAGAACTTGCTGTTGAGACAGATTTATCTCATTGAGGTTGCCCCACTTTTGGAAGAAGCTTCCTATTCATGTTAAGCAAAGCCCCTCACTGGCCCTATTTAAGTGCAATTTGTATGACTGGATGGGTAACCAGAAATTCACCCTGGGAGTTCCACCTGTGTCCCTATTGGACAGAGGCAATATGTGCTGATTTTAGTGTCTGCTTGAACCAGACACCCTTGGGAACATGGGTAAAACTTGACTGGTTTGTAAGGGCCCTGGAGACATTAGCCTAGTAACCTCCTGTGATCCTATGATTTCCTTCAGAGGAGATTTAAGGTATTATAGATGATAGCAAGATTTCCCCACTTTTAGTGAAGACAATATAAATAACTGTTGAAAGCACTTGGTATTACTCTAGCCAGAAAGAGTAGAGGACTGCAGCTTGATAAGAGATAAGATTTGAAATCCCATAGAGTGCATCAAGGAGCTCTTTACTGAAAAACACCTGTAGATATGAGCTCAGTACTTCTCCACTTGTAATAAGTCAGTCCTCCAGCAGACAACACAAAGCTCAGCCTTCTCTGTTTACCACTAAAACACAAATGAAATACAGGCAGGAGTGAGTCACATGCAAGAAGAAGGATGGCAGTGGGCTCAGTGTGAAACAGAAGGATGGCAGTGGGTTCAGTGGGAAATGGAAGGATGGGAGTGGGCTCAGTGAGAAAAAGGAAGGATAGCAGTGGGCTCAGTGTGAAATGGAAGGATGGCAATCGGCTCAGTGTGAAACAGAAGCATGGCAGTGGGCTTAATGGGAAATGGAAGGATTGCAGTGGGCTCAGTGTGAAATGAAAGGATGGCAGTGGGCTCAGTGGGAAACGGAAGGATGGCAATGGGCTCAGTGTGAAACGGAAGCATGGCAGTGGGCTTAATGGGAAATGGAAGGATGGCAGTGGGCTCAGTGTGAAATGGAAGGATGGCAGTGAGCTCAGTGGGAAACTTGAGGAATCAACTATGGAGTTGAGAGGGAGATGGGAAAAGACAAATTTATAATGAGGAATGAGGAGGCAGGTATGATCAAAACCACATGAAGGAGGAAATTTATGGACCTGTAGAGTTGAAGAAGAAACACAGAATGATAAGTGCATTTACAGGAAAGAGTGTTGCAAATGATGGAACTGGAAGAATGTGAATGGAATCTGTAATGTGATTAGAATTGTTGGCGGTAGAGTCTGCATCAAAGATATCTCAACTATAAAGATTAACATGTTGAGGAAAGAAGACAGCTGGTGAATGAAATGGGAAAGAGCAGGACGAGAAACGGTAAGCAAAATAAAGGAAAGAAAGTGGAGCTTCAAGCTGAATAGCAGGGACAGGGACGGGGTGCTAGTTAGTGATAAAGTGTGGTAGAAGAACGTAGTGGCAGATTACCATCAAATACTGTATACTTCAAAAGATGGGTAGAAAGTGGAGGTAGATAGGCTCACTAAGAGCAAGGGGACGAATTCACTATGGGCGTAGGGAGGACTAATTAAAGAAAAGACAGGAAAGCTAGATGAAGGAACAGAAGATGAAATCAATAATATTATTAAATGGCTGAAGTTCAGCAAGGCATTACGCAAATATGAGCATCTAGCAGAGTTTTACAAATTAGTGATAGAAAAGGGGAGAGAGTAGGTATTAAAGGTGTTTAATGGCTTATTTAAAAGAATATAACTTCCAGTTTCAACTGTGAAAGCAAGGGTAGCATTATTGCCAAGGGAAGCAGGATGGGAAAGACTCAGGAAACTTTGGGCCTATCAATCTCAAACATGCTGAAACAGGCTCAAAAAAGTGTTGGCAAAGTTGACTTAAGGATTTTAAATGGCTTTAAAGGGCAGAACATCATTAGGAGGTTGCTGGTTGATCAGCAAAATTCATGGGGGGGTATGAAAAGCACAAAGAAGAGATCAGCATGAAGTAGTTTTTGGTGTTAAATGGGCATTTCATTTAGTAGAATAGGGTTTCTTATTTAAAAACTTCCTGAAGGAATACGTATGAGAAAACTTCAGAAAGCGGATCAATGTATTATAAAATGACGCAACAAGACTGTAATAAATTAGTAAATCACTTTGCAAGTAAAAGTAGAAAGATATGCCACAATGTCTTCTACTGTTTGATCTGATAACAGCGGTTCTGATCCTCAGAATAAAAAGAATGTTACAGGAAGGAAAGCAGATACAAACAAGATCCTACTTGTCATTTAAAGCTGGGATTCAGAGGCATCACGGAATAGAGTTACAAACATCAGTCATTTTTATGTTAACACATAGTCATTCAGATATGAATCTGCATTTTCCCATATTAGTGTGGGAGTAAGCATCATTAGATTAATGACATTATGTGTACCACAAAGGAATATGTCAAATTCCTCTTCACTAAACTCTGATTTGTGATATGTATGTATGTCAGTCATTTTGAATATGCTTCATGCCTGCATTTCTCATGACACTGCAAAATAAAATACAAATCTGTGGATTATACTTTTTGTTTATACATGCAGTTTACACATACCTAGCATCAAAGCAATGTATGAATCATCTCTAAAAATAAAAAAGAGGCATAAACATTTAAAAAAATATATAAGACCCTTAAATGACTACATGTTCCTCCCCTTATTTAATATTGTCAGCTGTGTGTTTCAATGTGTGTATTACTAACCATAAAGGCCTCTTCACCTACGTAACATGTAGGGTTTCATTTTTTATCTCTAACCCCCTATTGTTTCATCATTATTGCTCAGATTACTGGCAGAACCTGTCCTATTTGTATAGCTTTAGAAATATTTTATGCTGCTGTCTTACTAGCAATTCCTCAAAGATGCATATATAATTTTTCTGACTAGCGTTATCAGTCTCACCTCCTGTTCAGTTGTCATGTATAGTTTTCTGTTATCACAGCAGCTAGCACAACATGAATGATGGGATACATTTACGTTTTCAATACATGGCATAGTCAGTTTAGGGGGTTTGCAACTGATACAGCTGGACCAGGACTGTGTACTGTAAAACATCATGTTCCATCTTATTCTGCACCATTTCATTTTCCTCTCCTTTTCTAAACTGCTGCCTCTCATGTTTTTGAAAATAACAACATCTGAAGTTTTAAAACAGCAAACGCAGTCAAACAGGTTTACAGGCATTCTACCATCACTGCTGCGACAATATAAGTGATGATCCAGTAAAAGGCCATTATCATAAAAAGGCAAAACAAGAAGAAAATAATTGTGTCATCTATCTTCACATATTTTCTCATGCTTAACAATAAAATTAAATTATATTTACTTTAACATGTAAATGGCAGATTATTTTCACCTCTGTTTTTCATTCTTCACATTGTCTGGTTTCTTGCTATTTCCTTTCTTCCTTGTGGCTCACTGGTTGTATTCATTGTAACCATTTACCTCAGAGGCTGGAAGGAGCTACTTTTCCCACATCACTTCCCCTTTTTACTGCTTCTGATGCCTCATCTTGTCAGTCTGTTATCACATGGTGAATGGATATATTTTGGTGGATGGAGTCTCTTCTAGTTCCTTTAGATGTAGCATATTATCAACATGCTAGGCTTAATACTGTCTGGTTCACCAAACTGTGCAGCCAGATTCTTTTTAATGTTAGAACTCTGTCCGTGCAACACATCTTTGGGTGGCATTCATTTTCACTACCTGAGACTTGAGATGAGCATGCAGAAAGAAAAATTGACACATATTCTGAATTTCAGCTTTTAAATTTAAACTCATCTCCTGGTATTCTTTTCTATGCCATATTCATTGTAATCACTTTGAGTAAGCTGTACAGAGTCTGTAGTGTAACTATGATGATAGCTTATGTAGGATTTTATACATAGTATTTTCCTTACAGTTGTATTCAACCCACAGTCAATGCTCAAACATCTGGTGTGCTCCAGATCCCTAAAACTTACCAAAAATTGTAATTGAAACCAGGTGTAGTCAAATGTTATTATGACAGAAAGTTTAATAATGTTTCTGATCCTGAACCTTTCAGCAATTATCATTATGGATGCTACATGTTATCAAATGCTATTTCCCTCCAAAGTACATTTTTAACACAGCAGACCCCATTCAGCAGTTATGATGAATACCTGATGTTAGTTTGCCCTCCTCAAAACAAGAACAAAAAACAGAAAAACAAACAAAAAATATGTTTTGTTTAAATGTGAATTCTGCTTACCAGGTACTGCACACAAATGTATCAAGAAACTGTTCTCTCTAAATTCCTTATCTTGATGTTGCCAAACATGGCAAACATAACATGGCTGTATCATATCTCCCGTAACTATATCATAGATGCATTTTTCTGCAAAAACAAAATACGTTTTCTTAGACTGTATGTATATATATATATATATATATATATATATATATATATATATATGTATATATACACACACACACACACACACACACACACACACACACACACACACACACACACACACGTACATGCTTGGTCATATCATAACAGCTACAGACATAGTGAACAGTCTCTTATGACCCCACCTGTAAATCAGCTCAGTAACATTTATTTACAAAAATTCATTGATGTTTTTGCTATTTCTAAATTTAGTCAATAACGTGTTCTAATAACTATCCTCTCTCTCTAAGAGAATCAGTTGGTTAGTTTATAATTTCTATGTAAAAGTTCAAATAATCTCAATTTTTTTTTTATATATGAAACCTTCATTCCTAAACAATTAAGCAAGTATATGTTCTCAAGGTCTCTGTACACCAATAAACTGTCATCACTGGATCTATAATGAACTAGAAATAAAAGACCTAACCAATGTAACATTTGTTCATAACTTAAACTAGTAAGGCAAGTTATGCCTCGGTATTTTAATAAGTTTCTATGTGTATAATTTATTATAGTAAGGCTTGCCATATTCAAGGTTTGATATAGCAGAATATTTCTGTGATAACTTAGTTATTTTTTGTTCCTATATATCTTTGAATTCATCCAATACTTTTAAAACCTGAGGTGCATGGAGTGCTGCAGTCACATTATGAAATCAGTGAAAAGGCAAGCTTGTCAAACACCCCTTCTGCATCGCTAACCGTTGGTCTCACACTAGGCCATTAGCAGCATGCTCATCAGCCACAACAGAACAGCAGCAGGAAGCTGTTAAACACCTTATCTATTTAGATGTTTTAAAATCTGGATGAAGTGTTTACCAAATTTCTGATGCTCTGCTTGGGTGACCACTTCTGTATGGCAGCGATTAGTATCTAACTGCTTTCTAAGCTATAAAACACTTACTGATGTTCTTCATCTCACATTGCTGCAGTCCTTACACTTGGGTAGTCCGCTGTCCTCGGTCGGCCCGAATATCAAAGCATTAGGCTGACGTCGGTCAAGGCGCTTAAGACTGACATCAGGACGTCAGGGTACAAATGCGCATGACCGACGTCATATCCTCAGTCTTTTTTGCCGCATGGTCCGATGCAGAAGCAGCGTTGCAAGTGCCGTTCGGCGTTCTGAAATTTTTCGAATACGGAGTTTCAGACCGAGTCAAAGTTGGCTAAGTACCCCGTTGGGGAATATTTTAGTTTTTTCTTGCCTCAGTGGTTTACCGGATGTCAGAAAAAGTGAATAACTGTATTTCTTGTGGGAAGCAGATACCGCATAGAGATTATCATACTTTGTGTATTCCTTGTTTGGGGCCTGAGCACGACGTTGTTGGGTGTCGCTTTTGTGCTAGGTTTAATAAGCGCACTATTAAGCGGAGGTTAGATTGTGCCAGGTTGGTCTTCGGGAAGCGGTGCAATTACAATATGCCGTCGGATGCTCCGACACCCGCTTCTTCGAAGAAGCGCAAAGACAAAGCAGCTAAACCCAGGCAAGAAGAGTCGTCCGTACCGGACGCTGGTTCTTTGGAGGCGTCGGTGGAACCGGTGGTTCCACCGGAGGCTTCTCTGGAGTCCCAGGGAGAGACTTTGATTTTGCAGGATGTGGCCTCTCAGGAGGCAGGTCAGGCTGAAGGGGCTTCTCAGGTTTCTGTACTTCCCTCCCTTCCTAGGGTGGTTAGGCCCTCTCCTTCTGTTTCCAAGGCTTCTCCCAGAGGCAGGCCAGGTTTAGCTTCTGTTGGTGTCACTCCTAGTTCTTCAGGATCTGTGCCCAAGAAGCACATGCTCAAAATGGCAGAAGATTTAATTACTTTGATTAGAGGCTCTTTGCCCCCTCCTGATAAGAGGCCTAGGGTGGAACCAGAGTCGGGGAGTTTTGAGCAGGTTTCGGATGTTTCAGAGTCTTCGGCTGAAGACTTGCAGGAGTATTCTCCTTATTCTGATTCTGATGTGGATGATTCTACTCCTTCTGCTTCTCCTCCAGAGGATTTTTCTTTTCAGAGACTCTTCATTCTATGAGGGAGCATTTTAAGTGGGAAGGTCAGGACTTCTCTGATTCCAGGAAAAGGCTTAGGGAATTTTTGCTTTTACCCCAGCATAGGCCTTTGGCTATTCCTCCTGTTCTGGATGTTGTGGAAGATGTGTTTGCGGAGGCTTCACTTAATCCTGATTCTTTGCCTCCTGCTCCTGTTAAGCCGGACAGGTATTACAGGGTGCCTGAAGCTCATAAATATCTGTATAAGAGTCCTAGGGCTGACCCAGAAACAGTTAGTCAGGGACCTAAGGGTGTCAAGGCCTCTGTGGTAAAAAATCCAGTTCCTCCAGATAAAGAGGCCAGAGCTTTGGATAGATGGGGAAAGAAAGTCTATACTTCTTCCACCTTAGCTATGAGGGCTTTGAATTGCCAGTTTCACATGTTGAAATATCAAAACTATCTTCTTTCTCAATTGAAGTCTAAGGTAGATGCTCTGGCGGAAGGCATTGAGTGTAAATAATTGCAAGATTTGGTACATGTTTCTGAACAGGTGGGTAAGCATTCTTTGCAATGTGGATTTGATGCTGTACAGGCCTCGTCTAGGGTGGCTGCCACTGGGTCAGTTCTTCGCAGGCACGCCTGGCTGAGGGATCAGAATTTATCTGACCATGTTAAAACAAGGATTTTAGATGCTCCTTTACAGTCTGATGTATTGTTTGGTTCTCCTGTGGAGGCAGTTTTAAAGAAAATGGAGGACAAGGCTAAGTCTATGCAGACTGTTAAAGATTTTTTGCAAGTTCAGCCTCCGAAGTTTAGTAGGAATTGGCCTGCTAAGGGGTGGACGTACCCTTCTTATGATTCACAGTCTAGGGGAAGATCTAGACGTGGTAGGGGTAGAGATCAGGGCTCTTTCAGACCTAGAACAGGGAGTTCACCTGCACAGTCTTCGGGTGAGGACAGGGGCCAGTCCTTTCGTAAACAGGCCCAATGACCTACCTTTTCAGCTGCCAGAGCCTTCTTGTCTGGCAGCACCTTTGGGAGGAAGGTTGGCACTCTTCAAAGAAAATTGGAATTTCATTACCCAGGACAAATGGGTATTGGATATTATACACCAAGGTTACAGGTTTTTTTTCCATACATTGCCTCCTTTCAAGGGCATGCCAGACGTTCCTCCTCAGCAAAGAATAGAGGCTCAAAAACAAATTTCTCTGCTGCTGCAAATAGGGGCCATACAGCCGGTCCCTCTGCCAGAAGTAGGCCTGGGATTTTATTCACGCCTGTTCCTAGTACCAAAGAAGGGGAACACGTGGAGACCAATTTTGGATTTGTCTATCCTCAACACTTATCTGGACATTCCCAAGTTCAAAATGTTGACGTTACAACAGCTTTTACCTCTGCTGGGCAAAGATCACTGGATGGTGACTCTGGATCTCAAGGAAGCTTACCTTCATGTTCCTATCAGGCTAAGTTGCAGGAAGTATCTGCGTTTTCGAGCTGGGACTTCTCATTATCAGTTCTCTGCATTGCCCTTTGGCTTATCTACTGCGCCCAGAGTGTTCACAAAGGTTCTGGCTCCAGTGATAGCTTTCTTCAGGCTAAAAGGAATACAGATTTATCCTTATTTGGACGATTGCCTGATTCTGGCCAAAGGAAGGGACGAGCTTCTTCATCATTTACAATACGTGATAGCAGTGCTAAGATGCCTGGGGTATTCTGTGAATGAAATAAAGTCCAGTCTAGTACCCTCTCAGGACATGTGCTTTCTGGGTGTGAGACTGAATACAGCATCCCAGATGGCCTTTTTGACCCGGGACAAACAAAAGAATCTTTCACTTTACTTCCATCAATTGTCTCATCTGTCCAGGCTGACTGCAAGGACAGTCCTTCAAGCCTTGGGGTTCATGGCATCTTGTATTCTGGTGCTTCCCAATGCCAAACTACATATGAGGAAGCTACAATGGTATCTCAAAAATGTATGGACTCAGCACTGCCAAGATATGGACACTGTCATTCAGATAATACCTTGCATTCAAAAGGAATTTTTGTGGTGGGCTCAGGAATGTCACCTAAACAAGGGACTCTCTGTGACCCGGCCAGAGGCGAGTCAGATTCTAACGACAGATGCCTCAGACAAAGCTTGGGGAGCTCATCTAAATGGAAAGTGGATACAAGACACGTGGCCTGCCAGACTACAACATCTACATATCAACTTGAAGGAGATGTTAGCAGTCCAATTTGCATTAATAGCTTTCAAGGATTTACTTCTTCCAGGGCAGGTGTTGGTTCTAACAGACAACACAACTGTCATGTGGTACATCAACAAGCAAGGGGGAACACATTCTTATCCTCTATGCAGGCAAGCAATGATTTTGTCGGAGACTGCTCTCAGTTTACAACTCAATCTTCAGGCAAGGTTTCTGCCGGGAGCACAGAACTCCTTAGCAGACGTGTTGAGCAGACGAATTATGGATCCCCACGAGTGGAAATTGGATCCTCATGTATTTCAGAAATTGACAGTGTCATGGGGAACTCCAGACATAGATCTGTTCGCTTCTCCACTAAACCACCAGCTGCCAAAGTTTTGCACAAAAAGGTTTCATCCCACAGCTTGGAAAGTGGATGCTCTTTCTTTCAATTGGAGCAATCTTCATGTGTATGCCTTTCCACCTCTGCCTCTCCTCCCAAAGGTACTCCTAAAGGTCAGACAGGACAAGCCAAAGATGATTCTAATAGCTCCAGATTGGCCTCGACAGCACTGGTACCCATTACTGAGAAGTCTGGTTCGGGAGCCTCCATGGCCTTTGCCTTCGATTCCACACCTGCTGTCTCAAGAGAACAGTCATTTACTCAATGTCAAACTTCACTGTCTTCACCTAACAGCCTGGCATATTCTGTTTTAAACCCTGGAGGGTCTCAGCTGCCGCAGCAAGTTTTGAATGTTATTTTGGAGGCCAGAAGGCCTAGTACAAGGAAAGTATACGCAGATAAATGGAAGAGATTTTTATTTTGGAGTGCAGCAAAGGAATTTGATGTTGCTAAGCCTAATTTAAGTGTGGCTCTTCAATATCTTGCTGAGTTACTGGACAAAGGGTTGTCCTTCTCTTCTATTAAGATTCATGCTGCAGCAATTTCTGCTCACTATGACTGTGATCCACCTTTGTTTTCTCATCCTTTGTTTAAGCAATTCCTTAGAGGGGCAAAGAATATAAGACCCTCACGTAGAGCTCCTACTCCTGCTTGGGATCTCAATTTTGTGTTGGAGAAACTCACTCTACAACCTTTTGAGCCTGCAGCTACTGCTGAGTTGAAATATTTATCATGGAAGACTGCTTTTTTGTTGGCCATTACCTCTGCGAGAAGGGTTTCTGAATTACAGGCCCTTATGGCAGTTGAGCCTTTCTTAATTTTCCATAAGGATAGGGTATCTTTACGTACTAATCCTTCCTTTATGCCTAAGGTGGTTTCTAGTGTGGCTTTAAACCAAACTATTCATTTGCCTACTTTTTATGCAAACCCCAAAATAAAGGGAAAAGATTTTGCACACCTTGGATATACACAGGCAGTTGCGATATTATTTGAGCAGAACTAAAGGGTTCAGGCAGTCTCAGCAGTTGTTTGTTTCTTTTGCTTTGGGTTCTCAGGGCAAGCCTGTGTCAAAACAAACTATTTCTAAGTGGATTGGGTTTTGTATTGCTTTCTGTTATTCCCATCATGGTAAGGAAGTTCCAGCTGGGATTAGGCCTCATTCCACTAGAGCTACTGCCACATCTACAGCTTTTTTAAGGGGGGTGGCAACTAAAGATATTTTGGAGGCAGCTACTTGGAGTTCAGTGCATACTTTCTCTAAGCATTACCACCTTCCACTTTACTCTAAATCTAGGGCTGGGTTTGCCACTGCTATTTTACAGGGCATTTTGGCAGCTCCTACTACTTTATAGTTTTGCCATCCTCCCTTACCTCTGCTTTGGGATTCTACCCAAGTGTAAGGACTGCAGCAATGTGAGATGAAGAACATAGTACAGTTTTGTACCTACCATAAATGTAGATGTTCGAAGATCCACATTGCTGCAGTCCAATTTACCCTCCCTCCTTCTCCTCTGTTGTTAGAGGCGGTTGTGTGGTTTGGGTTGTAAATATTGTGCATATTGTATATATATTGTTCATATGATTAGTGCAAGGGTGGTTGGTTGTTTTTTGCTGTCTTTTGGTTTTGACCTTTCTGTTTAGGGTCTTCTGACATCTGGGGCAAGAAAAGACTGAGGATATGACGTCGGTCATGCGCATTTGTACCCTGACGTCCTGATGTCAGTCTTAAGCGCCTTGACCGACGTCAGCCTAATGCTTTGATATTCGGGCCGACCGAGGACAGCGGACTACCCAAGTGTAAGGACTGCAGCAATGTGGATCTTCGAACATCTACATTTATGGTAGGTACAAAACTGTACTTTATTAATTGGCTTTTTCTTTTCTCTTTAATTTTTGTAGTACATAGGAGCAGATAAAGCTATATGCACTACAAATAACGAGGGACATGTCATCAGTCATAACCTGGGATATTGTGACTTCGCAATATGGATGTGAAGATCCTCCTCTTTGCTTTTGAGGTGAATTTCTTGACATCCTTGTTTTGAACATGTAACATCCTGGTTATGATTGGGGACTTGATCACAATCCTGTATAACAGGACAAAAAAAAACATGAACTTACTATCCACCAGAATGCCAAGATCACAAAAAGCAGTAACTGTCTCTAAGTATGTATTATTTATGTAATCATTTGTTTTAATGCTTCCTGATAGAAAAGACATAGGTTTGTTTTTTTTCCAACAATGATTTTCATGTTGTTTATACAGACTTAGGCAGAAGACATATTTAAGGATGAATGCAAACATAATGCATTGTTAGGACTAGTTATAGTTTAAGCCAGCTTAATAGCATCTGCATAAATTGCAAAGAAAATTGGAATAGGAGCTCAGTCTCCAACAAATACAGATTAAAAAAACATGTGGGCCATAAACTGACACTTGGGGTACACCTTGATTTTAAGTATGCTCTATACAATGGGTACCATCCCAAAATCCTTTCTAAATTCTGCTTCATATCCATTCTCATATCCGGTCTACATGTTGAGATAAAAAAGAAACACAGCAATCTAACTAACAATTTGTGATTAACCTTTTGAAATTCTATAGTTGGGGCTGCAATTGTATTATGGTAGAAGTAAAGGTTAAAACAAGTAGTTGGGTGATTCTTAATATACGTATGATACTTAACACATTTTTATTTGGAAACTGCTTTGTCCATGAGTTTTCCAATGCAAGGTAACATAGAGCTAGGTCATTCATTTCTGATAGCTGTTCCTTCTCCTTTGTTTTTATGTGTAAATCTAATTAAAATGGTTTTCCAAACTTCTGGCACAGGGCAATCATTGAAACCATTTGAAATAATATATTTAAAATGGAGTTAATGTAGACATTAAACTACTTCACTGGAGACATTTAATGCTTATACTGCTGATATTATCCAATCCAACAGACTTGTTTTTTTTTTCCAAGGAGTCAATAAAATGTGGTAAATTATGAATGTCAAGGAAATTTCTGTTGTTTTTAACCCTTGAGTGCTAGTATCCTGTGCAATGACTAGCCTGATATTAGTATCTAAAACTGTCTGAAAAATTATTGGGACTGAAGAACATTTATTATAGTTATTACAAAGGTAATGTAAGCTCTTTTTATGTTATTACTATGGCTACAGAAAGATCTTGTATTCTCTTGATCTCTTATTGATGTATTTTTTTATAGGTGACTTTATCCATTTTAACTGTGCATTTCATGAATTTTTTATAAATAATTATAATTGTTTGTTACAATAGAATTTGTAAAAGGTTTATATGAATGATAAATATGCTTCATTTTATTAAAAAGCATTTTACTTCTTCTTGATATTACAGAATTAGTGTAATATATTTTGAGAAAATGTTCGCATTCTTTCCTTCAAAAATTTTGGTAAAAAGTAATCACCAATGGCAATTAATATTGATGAGCAAATCAAGTCCTACTGGTGGAAGTGACAGTCTTGTTGACTATACATATTAGTTGAATATATATAATCATGATCTGGCTTTTTTCTTGCAGTGTCAGTTGTGCAACAGGTAGTATACTCACCTTATGTTTATAAAGCTGTGGGTTCTATTCTTGTACCAGGCAGATTGATAGCTGACACTAAGGTGTAGCACAAGGGAGATGCTGCACTCCTGAGTGTGTTGTCCTTCAGATGAGAAGTTAATCTGAGGTCCCATCTGCTTAAGTTGGTGGAAGCTCAGGTGAGTGTAAAAGATCCTACTGCACCTATTGACAAGAGTAGGAGTCCTTTATTTATATGTTTTTGACATGATATATTATTTATGTATTTATGTTTTTACATAATTCTGTACATATTTACAAATTACAATGTTTATAAGACTTTATTCAAAAATATTCATGTAATTTCTTCTTTACACATTCTGTTTTTGTCTTGATGTATTTTTCTTTCAACTAGAGCCCCCCCTCTGTCTTCCATAACTATCATCTGATTTTCCTTAGTACCACTGATAAGTTCCATTTTCAATTGAACTTAATTTCATTTAATCTTTTATTCCAAATTATGCCTAGTGCATGTTTTGTCTATTCTTACCTTATATTCTTTGTTTTTGTTTCTTAAAATATCCATATTCAATCATGTACATGTTTATTTCAATACTATTTTTTTAATTGTAGTAAAACATTTTCTTCATATATTTTTTCCATAATTTATGTACTCTTTTACATTTTTAGAAAAAAAACATGTTCTATGGTTTCTTTACCACAGTAAAAACATATTCTCTCACTTTTCTTTTTATAAGGTATATTTGCTTTTACTTGTAGCTAATTTATTCCCAGTTTCCACAGAAAATCCTAACATTCTACTTTATTTCTCTCCTTTATAGCTAAAATCTTTTATTCTGGTAAATGTTTCCAAGGGTCAACACAATAATATTGTATCATTATTTTTCTATACCATATTTTTATCTTCTTCTGTCTGATTAATCTTTATCTTCCAAATTTTTATTTTTTATTGATGTCTTTATTTTTTCATTAATACATTCTTTTCCTCTCTCACTTCTTATTTTCTCCAAAAAATGTCATTATGCTCTTTTCCCATTAGTACTGAATTTATCAAATTAGATTATTTTTCTGTAAGATAATCTATATGTTCTCCACAGTCAACAATTTTCTTTTAGTTCCTGTAACAAATTTTCCCATTGTGTTTCATATATTGTTTTATTACCAAAATGCATTCCCAAACTGAGCCTTCTTTCATTGCAAACTGTATTCCTCCTGTTTTAATCTTAACCCCAAATATTTACTTTTATCATTATTTAATATAATACCTATTTCTTTTAAACAATCTATCATACACACTTTTGCTTTTCACTGCATCAACACCTCTACTGGTTATTCACTTCGCCCATATAAAAAACTTCACCAGTGGAAGAAAATAAAAAAATATATATATTTCAATAAGGTCAAATGCTTTCATCCTTAAAGTTTAGAGGTGTTGATACAGTGAATGTTTTGGGTTGTTTTACCAGTTTATTTAGTTGGCTTCATTTATCACTCCATAAAATTCTTATTTTATTATTACTATTTGCTGTCATGCATGCTTTTTAACTTTACCACTAAAACTATATGCCTTTATTACTTTTCACAATATTTTATGTTCTCTTGAATCAAATGCTTTATTAGCATCACCTATCATAAGTTTGTATCATTTCTTCTGTTTATATCATCTATAATTTCTCTTACTATCATTAATAATTCTTTGCATCCCTTCTCTTTCATATCATATAACTTTTCTTCTACTATATTTTCCATCTTATTTTCCAGTCTTTGTTGAATTATCTTTGTAAAAAAAAATTATAATCAATATTATTTAGTACTATTGGTTTCCAGTTATTTATATCTTCTTTTTCACCTTTTTTTCCAAATAAATTTTAATATCCATTACATAGTTTTTATAACAAAAACCTCCATTCAACTATTCATTTAAAACATATAATAAATATTCTTTCTGCCATTCCATTTTTATATATTTCATACCCTATTCCATTTGGCCCTGCTACTGAATGTATATTAACTTGTCTAAGAACATTATCTAATTTATACATAGTGATCTCTTTCTCAATTACCTTATTTAATTTATCTGAAAAACTTTATGCTTTTCTTATTTTATTACAGTCTTTCCTTTTTTCTTTAAACATTTCTTCCACATAATGAACTATGGCTTCCATTAACTGTTTTTGATTTCATACTATTCCTCCTGCCTTGTTTTTTTCCTCTCTCATCAAACTGTTATCTTCTTGCACAATCTTACAAACTATTTCTCCTTCCTTATTTTTAATCTATGTCCCCACACTACTATCTTCTTTCAAAATCTTACCTGAATATGCTGACACTTCTTCCTTCTTTCCTTGTAATAAATATCTTTGTTTATATAACAAAGAAATTTTCATAATTTCTTTTATATAACTCTTCTTTTTCATACTCTTCTTTTTCATAATATTTACTGTCATTTCTCGATAGCTTTTAAAAAACATTTCTGTATATTTTTACATCTTTCTTTTTCTATTTTTTCTACTTCTCCTTTGACATCTTAAAAACTTCTCATATTTACTTTTAAATATAATCCGCAATTCCAACCAACTGACATAAAATGTTTTCATTGTAATATGATCTTGCTATAATTGTATAATTTCTTCTTTTCCCTTTTCTTTCTTTCTCACTTATTCTTTTTATTACTTTTCTTATCTTATATTGCTAAATGATCTGTAAATCCCTTTATAACTGTTTCTCCTTCTGATATCTTTATTCCTTCAGATATTATAAAATAATCTATTTCTGATTTAAGAACACCTCTTATATACATCTAGAATTATCTAATCCAAATAACCTACTTCCTACATTTCATTACTTCAAACGTTTTTCTTATATCCCTTCCTTTCTTTTTCTTTATGCCTCTTAAATCACAATTAAAATCTCCTGCAAATATAATATTCATATTTACTACTACATAATCCAGTCATAGTTGAAATAAACTCTCCCTTTCTTTGCATACTACATATACATATACTGCTATAATCAGGTATGGCTTTTGTTCAACTGGTGTCCTAGGCAAAAGAAGTCCATGGCACCCCCCCACACACACACACCACCTGGTCCCCCCATCCTGATCTACCTACACCATCCAGACTATTTTTGTCTTCTTTTTCCTCACAGTTTGTCTTACTCTTCAGTTTTTCATGCAGTCTTTCAACATATCTTAAAGAAACCATTTATGTACTACAAAAAATAAACAAATAAATACTGGAAAAGTGTCCTTGCTACAGTGGTGCCCTAGGTAGCCACTTAAGTTGGTCTATGCCTAATGCCAGCTATGGCTATGATTCTGTATATCTTTTCTTGCCATCTGACATCAATAATGGTTAATTTTGCCATCCTTACTAGTGCTACATCTAATATCTTTACTGTTCTTCTGTATAATACTGCTATTCCTGAACAACGTTAATTTCCCAGATTCCACATTTTATTTCCATCCTATATTTTTTATGTTTGCAATTTTTCTTCCTCTATTAGACGTCTTATGTCATATTATAGTTATATCTATGTTGCATTTATTACACCACTCTAAAATTCTTATTCTTCTTACTATATTTGTTTTACTATTTACAATTACTGAAATAATTCCTTAAGTATTACTCTCCCTATTCTTTAATTTAGAAGAAATCATTTAACTTTTTTCAATTTTCATTATATATATTTCCTTTCTTTTTTCTTTTAAATTCATTCCTTTAAACATTCTTTTCTTATTTTTTGCTCTTTTTCTGACAGAATTCTTTTACTTTCACTATTTTCCAGTTTATATCTTCCCCATCACTATTTTCTGACTCTTTTTTACCTCTGTCTATTTTCTTTTTCCTTATTTTTATCTTTTACTTATTCTGTATGATCTTCAATTGGAATTTCCAATCCTTTTTAAGCTTGTTCTACATCCTCCCCTGTTTTACTATCATTAATCTTTTTTTTTTAACTGTCCATCCACAAATGTGCAGTCTGTTGGCATTTATAACATTCTAACTCACATTTCTTTTTGCATTATGTTCTGTCTTTCCAAATATATAACATTTTTTTTATCATAGTTATTCACAAGATGTCCTTCTTTCTCACAAAATAAAATACATGTCTGTGGTTGCTCCCAATATTTTAACATGTCTGTGGTTGCTCCCAATATTTTATTATTCCCCTATTACCATAAACATTTATGACACTTGGAATTGCACACTTTTTTCCATTTCCATTCTCAAAGCATTATTACAATCCCATCCCCCATTTCATATAACTGTATTGTCATAGACTTTTGAAATGTCCATCACTTATTTGCAAACATTTTTAAATGCCTTTTGAAGTCTGTTTTTCTACTTCTGTATTAAATTGTATATTTTGTATTCTCAGCATGCACTTTCTTTTTTGGACCATTATTGCTTTTTCTTTCTGTTCCTGCATTCTCCCAACTGTCTCTGCATATGATTTTTCTTTGGTTCATTAACTCATTTTATTTCCTATACCACTTCACTCTGGATTTTATTCATTATTTATCCCAATGGTATGTGTCTTCCATTTCCTGTTTCACTTTGTAACATCATCTCCTTCAATATATCATCCTCCAAACCTTTCGAATGGAGTGTTGTAGCCTCACACCCTTCTTTTGCCATTGGTTCTGATTCAGCAAACAAATTGTTTCAAAACACTGTTTCAGAACACTCTTGGTGCAAGCTGGTATTTGCCTCCACTTTCTCTGTCAACTCTTCTGTGTTGCACATCAATCTCCCAGATGCCACTTTGCTAGGATCAAGACATATGTACATATTTATGGCTATCTTCTGCATTTATGGAATCAAACAAGTACAGGAAGTTCTCTGATGCCCTGGCCAAATTTCCCCTTGTAGTGTAAATACCACCTTGTGTCTCTCCTGAAAGGAGGCCTCAAGCCTAGTGGGACTAACCCAGCCAACAAAGGATTAATAAAAAAAAAAAAAATAATAATAAATGCTTCTTACTATGTAAGAGGTAGAGATGCTAAGCATTGTGTGTGTGAGTGTGTGAGTGTGAGTGTGTGTGTGTGTGAGTGTGTAATTTAAACTAGTTGTTCCTTTTATTTCCGTATAAGAGAGACATTTTGTGTGTGTGTGTGTGTGTGTGTGTGTGTGTGTGTGTGTGTTAGCTTTTCCATTTATTTTTGTAAGAGAGAGAAAGTGTGTATATAACTTAAACTAGCTGTTCTGTTTGTATGAGAGATAGTGTGTGTGTGTGTGTGTGTGTGTGTGTGTGTGTGTATGTGTGTGTGTGTGTGTGTGTGTGTGTGTGTGTGTGTGTGTGTGTGTGTGTATGTGTGTGTAATTTAAAATTGCCATTCATTGCTGTATGAGAGAGTGCATGTGCTTGTGTGTGTGCGTTTAACATAACTCTTGACTGTTCAGATTTAGCTTCATAGTTTTAATTGGTTTCTTGTAAAATTTGTGGTTTTCTGTATTGAAGTCACTAAATAATGGTATATATATATATATATATATATATATATATATATATATATATATATACATATATATGTATATATATGTATATACATATATATATATATATATATATATATACATACACACACATATAGGTATATATATATATATATATATATATATATATATATATATATATATATATATATATGTAGGTTTCAGACTTCATATCCTTCATATAATACAAACCCAGTTATTCTAGCAACTTTCTAAGATAAAAAGAGCAATATGTAAAATATGTCCCTATTTTTGGCCCTTGTATCCCTCATTATTTTAGGCTCTGTCCAGATTTTTTGCACTAAGTGGTTGAAAGATATGCATGCCTCTTAACTGGCTAGATTTTCACAGTAAGTCTTTTGGATTAAGCACTTGGGCTTCAGACCAGTTGTTTTACATTAGGAAGGTTTGTGGCATGCACTGCGGTGGCAGGACAGGTAGATTTCATCCTTCTAAGTTGGGAACTGCTGATTGAGAGCCCAGTGTCTGTTATTCTTAAAGTGTATTAGTTCTGGTTTAAGCACTTGGGCTTCAGGCCAGTTATTTTACATTAAGAAGGTTCGTGGTCTGCACTCTTGTGGGAGAAGAGGCTGGACTCTGCCCTTCTGAGCTGGGAATTTCTGGTTAAAGGTTTATAGTGCCTGAATATTTGAACTGTATCTTACTGAAATTGGTACACCTTGTTTGCTGTAGCATAGACTAGATCCAGGCCTGCTGAATCTAGCTTTGTTTATATGCTTTTTGTTTGTTTGCTTGTTATTTCCCTATAACGCTAATTCCACCTAATACGCGGCTTCTCAGTGCTTCTGTGGATCACTAGTGATATCTGCATTGCTTACTATACTTATTTCCTTGTTTCACTTGAAAGAAAGTTACTGTTTGTCATTTTTGCATTTAAGTTACCTGTAACACATTGCACTTAAGTTACCTGGCACTTGCTCACTAAAGCAATTATATAAGTCAGCACTAAAAATTAAAAGCACTACACCCTCACTCAACACTGGCCCTTGTTTTCAATTATTAAGGAATTCTCAATATTATTCTAGCATGTCCAAAGGTCAGTTGTCAATCTCCTCTCCGGTCCAGCTGGTGAATCTGGGAATCTTGAGGCAATGTTACAACTGCCTCATGTACATAGACAACCCTGTCCTCCTCCCAACAAATTCCAACACATGTGAGATATGCAACCATATAGCCAAACTGGAGGCTAAGCTCTCTCAACTCAGTACTGGCATAACCAGTCAGGAGGAGACGGAAACCACACTCACTACAATTCCAGTCTCACATAGACCTACCACGACAGCAAACCAAACACATAATCACACAAAAACATACTTGGAGGCTCTAAATAAAGATCTGCCTAAGCAGCAGAGACCTCCAAAGAAGACACCCAAGCAACCGCTACCCCAAAACAAAACACGTGCAACACATATCTCACAAAGCCAGTGTGCCGAACAGTCACAGCCCTTAAGACTAAACAACACACCTGATGCACTTGTAATAGGTGACTCTATCGTCAGGCACACTGACGTCCCGCTCACCAGGCTGAACAAGGAGAGGGTCACGGTGAGCAGCCTGTTGGGCGCTAGGATCTGCCACATAACACAAGCACTCAGGTCACTCCAAGGCAAGTACGAATATGACTCCGTCATTGTCCATGCTGGTGTGAATGACCTGAGACGTACCTCCCTGGACTACATGAAAAGAGACATAAAGGAGCTCTCTGAGCATGTAGCCCAGGCCGGTATGACCCTGACCTTAAGTAGCATCTTACCCTCACCAAGAATGATGCCACAATATGAAGACAAGATGATCAATTTCAACAATTGGCTTAAGTACTGGTGTCATTCAAAGGGGATCCAATGCCTGTCAGCTTGGGATGATATGCTCGACAAGCCACAATGCTTCGCTAGGGACGGCTTGCACCTGTCACCCCTGGGCTTTCGGATATTGGCAAAGGCTCTTGCTACCCCCGTAGTGCCTTTTTAGGCAAGGCTCAAAAGACAAACCCACCTCCATAGGTATCACAAGGGATAAGAAACTAAGAGTAATGCTACTCAATGCCAGAAGTCTAAACCTCAAGATGCATGCACTCGAAACTCTCCTTAGCATGGAGAACATCGATATCTGTGCAGTAACAGAAACCTGGTTCAGGGCTCCCGAGAGCACCCCAGCACTACCAGGTTATACCTCATACCATGCTTTTCAGCCCCAAAACTTGGGCCGAACCACAAAAGGAGGGGGAGTATCAATATTCATCAAAGATACCCACAACTCCAGGTTGGTGGCAAAGCACGAAGCATCAGAGACTATCCATGTGCAACTAACAGTGGGTAAAACTGCCTTCCAGTTTATAGCCTGCTACAGACCACCCTCCCAAACCCAGGAACCCCAATCGGCCTTCCTGAGAACACTGGAAAATATGAAGGTCTCTCCAAACACCATTATATTGGGCGACTTCAACTACCCAAACATAGACTGGGAGCATTAGTCTAGCTCCAACACCCTAGCCCAAAGATTCCTAGAATTTATAAACTCAAACACTATGGAACAACTTGTTACCACTCCCACAAGAGGGGAAAACCTACTGGACCTGATCATCACCAACATGGGGACTCTATGCTCCAGACCAGAAGTGTATCCCTCACTGGTAAGGTCAGACCATAAACTAATCTCACTGGATATTCACATCCTGACCCCACCCCCTGCCCAGAAAACAACAGTGAACAACTTCTCTAAAGCAAATTTCACACTCCTCAAAACCGAGGTGGAATCCTTCAAAGCCCCCGGGCCTGTGGAAAATACGGCCCAGACCGCAGAATCCTTTATAAATGCATTCTATGAACACCTTCAGGAATGCATGGATCATGTGATCCCAAATAAAACCAAGACCGAATAGTCCAAAGGCAGACGTCCTGTCTGGTGGACCCCAGCCATAAACAAACTATACAATAGAAGGAGGAAGCTACTAAATGATAGAGCAAAATCCCAAAAAGGGAAGGCATCACTGATCAGTATTAGCAAAAAACTACGTTCACTCATAAAATTGTCTAAGGCCAGCTTCGAGAGAAAAATTGCACAGGACACTAAGGATAATCACAAGGCTTTCTTTAGTTATGTTAGGAACCTGGGTGGTAATTCCCAGATATGCTCAGAATTAGTCCAAAATGACAAAAAATACACTGAGCCCACAGACATTGCCAACATCCTAGCTGACAGGTTCAGCGCAAACTCCCCTCCCCCACCAAAAGGGCAAATATCTATCCCAGCAGAGTGCTGCCCCCCTGACATCTCAGATGCTCAGGTAAGAGCCGCTCTCTCCAAAGCAAAAAACACAGCAACAATGGGACCAGACGGTGTCCCGGGCTGCGTCCTACATGAACTCCAAGAAGAGCTAAACTCAAACATAAAACTACTGTTCAATCTCAGCCTTACTACAGGATATGTGCCCAAAGAGTGGCGTACAGCAACAGTGGTCCCTCTCCATAAAGGTGGTGCCTCAACGGATCCTGGAAACTATCGCCCCATAAGCCTGACTAGCTTGGTCTGCAAAGCTATGGAAAGGATCATCATGGACCTCATAAATAAAGATATTGGGGACCTACAGACACTGGATCCTACCCAGTTCGGCTTTGTTAAGGGCAGATCCTGCCTCTTAAACCTGGTTGATTTCTTTGAAACAGTCACCAAGGCCATTGACGAGGGGAAGGTGGTCCACACAGCCTACCTGGACCTCGCAAAAGCCTTCGATACAATACCCCACTCGGGCATTATAGATAAGCTTACCAGTTAAATATAACCCCCTATGTCACTAGATGGATTGAAAACTGGCTCAAGAAGAGAACCCACATGGTTAGAATTGCTGGAGCCATGTCAGACTCCAAACCAGTTACAAGTGGTGTCCCACAAGGCTCAGTCCTGGGACCTCTCTTGTTCAGTATATATTTCTCAGAGGTACAGGCCAACACGGTAGGACTGTGGCTGACCAAGTTCGCAGATGACTGCAAACTGGGCGCCATAATTGACTCTCCAGCCAACACAAGCATCCTCCAAAAGGGCCTCATAGAAACAGACAACTGGTGCCAGAGCCATGGCCTCAAGCTAAATGCCAAAAAGTGTATAGTCATCCCCTTTGGCAAAAACAAAGTGCCCACAAATTACCACATAGGTGGTAATCCATTAAGTACAGAAGAAGTAATTAGGGACCTGGGGACCCAAGTTGATAGCAATCTCTCATTTGACAACCACGTGGCCAAAGTGGCTAGAAAAACATTTTATATAGCCCACCTAATCATGAAGGGATTCACATCTAGATCAGGGAAGGTCATCGTGCCTCTTTACTCATCCCTCATCAGACCCATAATTGAGTACAATGCCCCTTTTGGGATGTACCTTACCAGACACCTGCAGCAACTGGAAAGACCCCAAAAGTACCTCACCAAGAGGATCAAAGGGCTCAAACAGATGCCATATGCTGCCCGGTTAAAGAAACTCCAGCTCTACTCAGTGGCATACCGCCTGTTCAGAGGCGATCTGTGCCTGACGTATAAAGCCATGTCCAACCCAGAATTAATGGACATGCTGCACCTCAGAAAATCCAAATCTCATCGAGCTACGTGCTTGAGAGACTTGAACCTCAGCACTGAAATAAATAGGGCATGCTGGAGGGACAGATTCATAACCCAGAGTCTCCCTTCACTCTGGAATAAAATCCCAGTCCAGGTTAGGCAGAGTCCCTCATTGACTCTCTTCAAGAGAAATCTTGATGAGTGGATCCGAGATCGTAGGTTTACCCCGGGTATCACTTCTGTGTCACTGTTAGACAGAGGCACAGTATACTAACCTCGAAAAAGGGCATAGCAAAATAAATTTAAAATGGGTGGCGAAAGCCAAACACATTCTGGCTAGGCTTATAAATGCCCTAGGGCAGATAGCCTAGTATGAACATATGAACCTATGAATGTCCAGATTTTTGCCTCGTATTTTTGACCTATTCCTCATAAAATTTATGGTTTTCTGAAAACTCACTGAGGATTGAAATAACTAAATGTCATGCATTTGAGTTTCAGACTTAATTTCCTTCAGAAAATGCATGGTAAGACAAATGTTGTTACTCTAGTAACTTTCTAAGTCTATAACAGCAATATTTAAAAATCTGTCGATATTTTTGGGCCTTTGTCCCCCCCTCATTATTTTAGGCTTTGTCCAGATTCCTTGTACTAAGAGGTTGATCAGTATGGAGGTATGGTATGTAATGTCATACTTAGGAGATGCAGGTTAGTCAATTAATTTGATCAGGCTTGACCTTGTAACTTGGTTATAGGAGGCAAAGGTCTGAATCCTGTACACTGATTACCAGACTGCTGACAGAATTGTGAGTTTGAGTTTCAGTGCATTTTCAAGAAATTGTGAGTTTCAAGGGAAGAGAACTTTACCGTTGCTCTTGGTAAGTCTATTTTCAATATGCAACTAACTCTTTTGTTTAACAAATGGCAGTCACTGTTACTGCTGTAGAATTTGAAAGCAGTGTTACTAGCATAATTGCCTTTGGTGTAGAAGGTTGTGAGTTCTACTCCCACTTTTTTTTTTTTAATTTCTCCAAGTCTTTTGGGTTTCTAATACCATGACGGGAATGGACTCAATTCCTATGTCAATGTACGATCAAAGTTCATGAAATTAGTATTGTTTCAGTCTTTGATGTCAGCCAGAAGTGCTCTTTGCAGCACCCGCAATGTGCAGAGTAATGACTCCTCCTGCAATTTGTGTGGAGTTACATCTATTGGTAACATATCTAAATACGATTGTAGATTTTTTTTTTATAAGTCCCATTGTTCCTACTACTGTTGGAACTGTCTGGGTATCTTTCTTTCACATTGCTGTCATTTCTGTCTGCAAATCTTGATATTTTATGACTTTATGTCTCTCTGTATGTAAGACACTGTAGTCACTCTGTGTAGTGATTTCAATGATCAGTGCTACTTTTGTCTTCTTTTCAAGGACCACTATATCTGGTTGTCTTGCATCTATCTTATGAACTGTTGGTAACGGGTGATCCCATGCGATGTAGACTTCATCATTTTCTATGATGCTTTTGGCATGTTTCCAGTGTTTTTCAGCTACTTCAGTACCATAATGTTTGCACAATCTCTAGTGCAACAGTCTTGCCACATTATTATGCCTTTCAGTATACAGTCCTTCTGCATTATATACAGTCCTTCTGCCATTAGAATGTCACAACCAGCAACAAGGTGTTCGACTGTTTCCAATTCTGTTTTACAAAACCTACATTTATTTGTTTCTCCCACATGTTCAATGGACTTTGTAAACCAATGTGTACGTAGTCCACTATCTTGGGGTGCTAATATTAACCTCTCATCTATTGGTTTGAATTTGCCTCTCCTTAACTATTTCTGCATTTGATCCTGATCAACGTGAGGTTCTTCCAGGATTTTTCTATGCTTTCAACTATATTTATGCATTTTCCACATTTCTTGCCTTTTCATGTGATCCTTCACCTTATAATCTTTCTTTTACTTTTTGGCACATTCAGTTGCTGCCTGATTTTTATCTACTTCTAGTTAGATTTCCATTCCTGCTCCCAACACCATGTAGATAGGGTGCTGATATTGCAGTGCCCTTTCAATTACTGATTATTTGCTGCATTTTAAGGAGTATAGTGGTTCTGCATTTCTGAGTTTGTCCTATTTTGTATGAGATGCCTATTCTAATAATCTTTTTCCTACAAAAGTAAGATAAGACAAGATGTTGCCAAAAAGTGTTTATTACTGTCAACATTGGGATTGTCCAGGAAACCCTAGTCTTTTAGAGTACACATTTTCTTTAAAAAATAATTTATTCTCAGTATCTTAAAGTTCAGTTTGCTACTAACATAGCCTGCTGTAGGAATGGCAGAAAATAAAGCACACAGCCCTGATTCAAAATGAACATTAGCAGGTCTGTATTTTTTTTTGGTAACCATAAGATCATCTGCTGATTTCAAATCATTAATACAGTTCACTAAAACTATAAAAAAGGTATGAGATGAGAGCAGTAGCTTCAATCTTGCCCTAATGTGTTAGTCTTGAGCTCATGCAAGACTATAGCAATAACCCACGCCTGGGTGTGGGTAATGTTGGATTTACCCACAGTTGGCGTGGTTTGGTCCCGAGGGCGAAGCCCGAGGGACCAAACAAAGCCAACCGTGGGTAAATACAGCATTACCCACACCCAGAAGTGGGTTATTGCTATTATACCATGACATTATTTAAGAAAAGAAACTATTACTTTTCTTAAATAATGGCATAGTATAATGCCTGTCTACTGCCCTTCCGCAGATGTCTGGCATCCGCGGCAGTTCTGATGTACTATGCGCCTGCGCAGTACATCAGAGCTGTGGGCAAAAGCAACGGAGAAAGCAAGATCTCCGTTGCTTTTTTTTTACTGTTTTCGCTATGTTAAATGGGTTTAACATAGCGAGACAGTTTTAAAATAAGCAATGGAGATGTCCGTTGCTTATTTTAAAACTGTCTCGCTTTATTAAACCCATTTAACATAGCGAAACAGTAAAAAAAGCAACGGAGATCTTGCTTTCTCCATTGCTTTTTTTAAAACCTGTCTCGCTATGTTAAATGGGTTTAGCATAGCGAGACAGCTTTAAAATAAGCAACGGAGATCTCCGTTGCTTATTTTAAAGCTGTCTCGCTATGTTAAACCCATTTAACATAGCGAGACAGTGTTTTAAAAGTAGAGTTATACTAATGGAAAAAAGTCCGGGCGACCGGACCTTTTTCCATTATTATAACTCGATTTACAATGTGCACGCTGGCCAATCAGCGTGCACGTTTTGGGGGGGTCATGGTATAATAGAAACTAATCTATATTCATTATGTTTATGAAAAAGTGTCAGGCCCCTTACAGTTATTTTCTGTGGGCCAAATTCCAAAACAGTTGCTCTCAGTGTAAGTCTGTCCTCATTCCAAAAAGCCTGCTGTCAGTGTAAGTGACTTACTTCAGTGTAAAATCTATAAAAAGGCTTGCACCAGGGGACATATTCCAAAACACCTGCTCTCAGTGTAAGTGACTTACAGCAGTGTAAGGCCTATCTATAAACAGGCTTACACCAGGGGACAGATTCCAAAACACCTGCTCTCAATGTAAGTGATTTATGTCAGTGTAAGGCCTATCTATAAACAGGCTTACACCAGGGAACAGATTCAAAAACACCTGCTGTCAGTGTAAGTAACTTACTTTGGTGTAAGGCCTATCTATAAACAGGCTTACACCAGAAGCCAGATTCTGAAAGACTTGGTCACTTACACTAACAATGATAGCAAGTCTCTTGGCCCTGTGTGCATGAGTCTAACTGTATTATATGTTCCTCAGATACTACATAGTTCCTCCAGTAAGTAACTTGTTCATATTTATTGTCTGTGAAATTCACCAGTGTATCTTGTTCATCTGTTGGACAAAACACTTAAATCCTCATTCTAATTTTAACAAATTTATATTTATTTTCCAGCAAATGAATAACATGTTCTTTTTAACTTTCTGCATACCACCTTCTGTTTGTTTCTCTTCAGTTAAGTATTACTACTGCTGTCATTCAAACCCCATGTTGTTTAGCATGTCTAAAACTAAGACATCCATTGGGTATAGTTAATATATTTGTTTTATATTTATTTCCCTAAGACTTATTACTCACACATGTACATTTCTTCCTGAGATTTGGGATTAAGCATGCATCCCTATTAGAGAAGACTTTCTGGTTAAGTTTATTCAAAGAGTAGTGTTGGTTTTAGAAGTGTCAGCCATATCTGGAGTTATTACAGAACCAGAGATAGGCTTAACACATTAAAGTTAGACTTGCCTAAGGTTTCTAATCCAAACCTAACATTAGATCACTGATTTATGTTTAATGCTGCTTGATTCAAAGTGTCTCCATTAAGTTTTAAATCATGGCATCAATCTCCAATAAATGTGATAACAAACTTCAATAGGTTAATATGACCATAATTAGCATTCTTATGCTAAGCCCATGGTTTATTGTTTAAAACAATGGATTATCTAGAATCACACACACAGTTAAGACAGCTGTTGTTGCACAAAACAATGACATTATTTTTGAAAATGTCTTAACTATTACATTTTATCAAGTACTTATATCTTATAAGCTCATTCACAGCATTGTACACCACAGTGGTGCCACAGTTAGTGTTGTCGCATGACAGCAAGAGGTTCTTTAGTTTGATTCTCATCGGGGGTGCCTTCTGTGTGGAGTCTCCATGTCCTCCCTGCGTTTGTGTGGGCTTCCTCCAGTGCTCCAGTTTTCTCCCACATCCTAAAATATGTGTCTGGAGCATTTCTCCCTGGGACTCCTCTGAAAATGGTCTCTGTCCCAGTAGGACGTTCCCATTAAACAAATGTTAAATAAATAAATAACTATTAAATTCTTTAATTTCATGAATAATTGTGAATGCAACACCCCAAAACAAACAAAAACAAAAAAATCAGAAATCATGACACTCTAATATCTCTGTCAAAACTTTGATTTTGTCATAAAATGTTCATGTTAGAATGAATCTTATATACTATACTATCTGATTCTCTAAAACTTGGCCGTAATTCATGATGTCTTGTGTAATGGCTTTTTTCTATATATTTTGCATCAGTAATCAATACAGGACACACAAAGGGAGATGATGAAAATGTATTATATTATATTATATTATATTATATTATATTATACTGTGAGTCATTTTTTAAACATATTATAGCATGTTCTGAAGCATTCTGTAAAATAAGAAGGAACCTTTGGCATAGATAGGAAGTTCCAACCTAAGGATGATGCTCCACTGCAGACAGGATGTGATGCCTTAAGGAAAAACTTGTGGTGTATACAAGAAATCTTGCCCCTAGGGAGAAAGTCCCACCCACCTGTTAAACTGTCAATTACTTTGACATGAGGTGTACACATATCACAGCCAGATACTTTACCTTCTCAATATCCCCTGCTACTCATGAGCCATATCTAAATGAGCTGACATCTCTCCTTATTGAGTCTAACGTTAATTTCTTGGGAGATGTCAACTGCCCTTCCATTAAATGAGAAACCTACACAACCACAAATAAATATGCACAAAGATTCCTATACTTTATCAATGCTTGCTCCCTGGACCACTTGGTTCAAATCCCAACTAGGGGTCCAAAATACTATACCTAGTTCTGACTAATTTTTGCCACTCTATACTTAGCACCTACAGTTACCACATCACTGATCAAATCTGACTGCTGTTCAGTAACATTCACTGTGAGGGTAAAACCTGATTTACCAAAAAAACTTCTGTCTTTAGAGATTATTCTAAGGTGAACTTGATCCAGATAACTGATGACCTGATAAAATGTAACTGCCCTCCTTACCTCTTGTTCCCATCTCAAATGTTACCACATTTGTGGATGATTTCTACTTCCATCTCAAAGCATGCTTTGAGTCATCTATCCAGGAATAAGCCCATATGGTGGAATCCTAGCATAAACAAACTATACAATAAGAGGAAGAAACTCATAGCCAGCAAACACAAAGCTAAAACACCATCATTGAGAGATGAACAAAGAAAGGTCAACAAAGAACTCGGAAACAAAATCAAATTGGCCAAAAAATAAGTATGAGTTGAGAATTACTGCCTCTGTTAAGGACAACCACAAAGCCTTCTTCATCTCTGTCAGAAACCTTAGAAGTAATGCCCTGCCATACTCAGAGTTAATACAGAACTCCATTCTCTCATTCTTGAGAGTACAGCCATAATCATAATGATAAATTCCACTTTAACTTTACAGTCCTGTCCTCTCTTCATACCTCTCAACTGTTCAGACTGTTACAGAATGTCCGGATTTTTGCCTCATGTGTTTGGTCTGTTCCTTATAAAAGTTGTAGTTTTCTGACAGATCATTGAAGATTGAAGTCACTAAATAATGACATACATTTGAGTTTCAGACTTCATATCCTATAGGAAATGTATGCTAATGCAAAACATATATTCTAGCAACTTTCTAAATTTATAAGAGCAGTATGTAAAATCTGTCCCTATTTTTGGATCCACCATTATTTCTGGCTTTGTTCAGATTTCTTGCACAAAAAGATTGAGAGTTATGCTTTTCTTAACTTTCTCCAACTTATTATTACCCCTCCTCCCCAACTCAGTCACCTCAGAACACGTCCAGAATGCTTTCTCCAAGGCCAAAAACACTTGCTCCATAGGCCTTGATAATGTATCAGGCTGCCTTCTTGTCAGCACCAGACACTGTCTGGAAGACTCTGTACTCAACCTATACAACCCCAGCCTCTCCACTGGATTTGTGCCAGAGGACTACAGAATTGTGGTAGTAATTCCACTCCATAAGGGGGGAATCAAATACTGATCCAAGAAACTATAGATGTATAAGCATCACCAGTCTTATCTCTAAAGTAATGGAATGCATAATTATATAACTTACTAACGAAGACATAGGTAGTCTGCAAGCCCTTTACCCAAGCAGGTTTGGGTTTGTTAAAGGCAGAGTCTACCTCCTGACCCCAGTGCGTTTCTTTAAAAATGTCTCTGATGTATTAGACTCTGGCAAATTGGTTCACATTGCCTATCTGGATCTGGCCAAGACCTTTTGATGCCATCCCACATTCTGGCATTATTGTCAAGGAAATCAAACTAAATGTAAATGTCAATGTTTCCAGTTGAATAGCAAACCGACTAATTGACAGAACCAATTTTTTTTGTGTTGGAGGTACACTCACTTCAGAAAGAGTCGTTACTAACAAATGTACTCCAGAGATCAGTGCTAGGACCACTTCTGTTTGGAATTTACTTTTCTGATGTCAAGGCTGACATCAGGTACCTGTGGTTGACCACATTTGCAGATGACTGCAAACTTTTAGCTGTGTTTAACTCCCTATCTGACATGCAAATTCTTCAGGAGGAACTAGCACACACCAATAGGTATTGTCTGGCCATGACCTAAAACTAAATACCAAGAAATGCAGCATTGTGCCTTTAGGTGAAAGTGGACACCCGTGCACCTACTGCATAGGTGACACCCCTTTGAAAGTTGACTCAGACATTTGGGACCAGGAAGCTTTCAACAAGCTATCCTTTGATCACCATGTATTCCCTGCTGTTAGGAAATCTTTTCATCTTCCCATACTAATCACCAGAGATAGTTTTTCCAGGTTTAAGAAAGCTATCCTTTCTGTACTGCTCCCTCATGATACCCATAGCAGAACAGAATGGCCCCTTTGGTAGGTACATGTATAAGCATATGGTTCATTTAGAGAGACCGTAACATTTCATCAGTAAGATGATCAAAGATATGTCTTCCTAGACAACTTAAAAGTGCGGTCTTGTCTGTTTAATACATACTCTTGAAAGAACTTCTGTCTAGCTTACAGATCTTCAAAGGATCCAGTTCTATCTGACCTTCTGCGTATCCACAAAACTAATAACACTGCAGCACCCACTGAAAAGACCTCAACTACCACAGAAGCATAAATAGGATCTGCTGGCAAGATAAATAGATGTACTCGTTTATGGACTATACTTCCTTTGGATTTAACCCTCTTTAAGTCTAAGCTGGATAAATGGGCAATCATAAATACATCCTGGGTCTGGCCTTTCAAACCCTTATTGAAAGGGGTTGAAACTGGGTATAAATTACTCGTGTCAATGGGTACCTATGATTTTGGATATTGTGGGTGTTGACCTATGAACCTATAATGCATACAGAGGTAAAATATAATATAAGACATAAGAGAGAGAGAGAGAGAAAAACAAGTCATTTGGACTTGCAAATTAGACTGAAAACTGAAGAAAGAAAGAAAATAACTTGTATACATTTACATTTATATTCTTTAAAGTTAAGTGGCACATAATCAGCACTTAAAAATATCAGTCCTGTTCTGGTGAATCACAAAATATTTATTCACTGGAACAGGCAAAAAAATCCTAGTAAAGAGGTAAGGATAAGAAAGCTAACCCTTCCTCCCTGTCTTACCAACCTCCTCCTCCTAGGCTAACCCTGCTGAGGACAGTAACACTGTAGTAGAGAACTTTATGCATTCTGTTACTAATATAATATAAGAGGGGGGTTGTAATTATGGATCTCTTAGCATTTAATGGTTGACTAAATGGGACTTGACAAAATGGTAATCAAAAGACACTCAGCCATTTTCCCTGTGAGTGAATTTACACAATATGCTAAAAATATATTGAGTGTTAGAATAAAACCGTTATATAAAGTGATAACAGTGCAAGTAATTATACTCTTGTGTTAATCAAATGACGATGTTAGCAGAAATCTCTTTTGGATGAAAATGATAGCTTTACAAGTACAGGGATAAAGTTAAGCAGCATACACTATGCAGTTATTTTTCACTGCCTCTTTTTCAGTTAAGGTTTAATGTTGATGGCATCACTCACTTCAAGTGGATTTGTTGTATTCAATAAGGTATACCAATAATATTCTGAAAATTTGCCTTCGCTTTTGTGATTTTTTAAAATCACACCAAAAGGCAAGAGGTCTAAACATATAATAATGTTTCATTTTAGTGCAAGCAATAAAACTTGGTGCCTCATATTTTATATTAATAACAGGATGCATAAAGTTCTCTACTAGACTGGGGTTGTCATTTGCAGGGTTAGCAAACGAGGGAGTAACGGTTAGGTTTCTCAGCCTTAGCTCTTTACTAGGATTTGTTTTCCTTAGTCCACCCAATGTTGATCAGCATTATTTCTGCAGCTTTGGTGCTGGTCTAAAGAAAAGGACAAATACTTCCCCATACCAGCAGTGATTGCTCCTTGGTAGGCTGTGCATGCCTTCTCCATATTCTTCAAGAATATTGCCTGGTCATTTGCCATGTAGATTTTGGGAGAGGGCACTTGGCTGAAATTTTTCTCTGGGGTTGGTGAGCTGCTTTTGAACACTCAATCCCATCCCCACAAGATGGATTGTTCTGCACAGGAATTAAGTAATCAAACTTGGGTTTGCTGTTGTACAGTTTAAGCTTTATTCCTCTGCAATGTAGAAGCAGCATCTGTTATGTAAATCTAACACGGGAAGTGCATTACATGGAGTACTTCCATTATCTGAGTATCACTGCTGCAGCCATTGGCAGATACAGGCTAATACTCTTGTTATATTCACTTGTTGAGATCATGGAGCTTGAAATGTATGTGAAGTCATGTGTTATATATATGCATGATACATGCCATTGACAAGGTGAGTGACAGATCTGTGATGGGCTGATTCTTATAAAAAATTCCATGTGCCTAATATAAGTTTCATAGAAATGGCCATGTAATCATGAGTCTCTGAGTGACATTCACTGCAGGTAGCTACTTCGTTTTGTAAATGAAAGTTTGTGCTCTGGCCACAGACATGAAGGCTGACTTTACATAGTATTCGTAGTGAAGCTAATTCATTATCATCCTTGTCATTCAGGTGGTGTCGGACTTAATGCCTTAATCTGACTACTGATATTTTTCTTCTTTGATAACATCTGGTACGTATATAAATGCTGAAATGGTTCAGTGATATGTTCTTACCTCTGGTTTACAAGAAGTTAACAGAATATTGTAATGATCTTCCTGAATCAATGGCATGGCAGAAATCCTCTATTGATTGCCGTATTTACTGACATTCCCTTGTACATTTAGGTGGGACAGTTATAAAACATTGAGAACATTTGATTCCTTTAAGAGACAACATGCTATAAACCAAGCTGATAAATCAATGTTTTCTTCATAACAGAGCCCTTTGTTTGATAATGATGACTGTCCTCTTGTAAAGAACAACCACACTCAAAAACTGAAATATATTTTTTTCACCATATGTTGATCACAATTTCTTGCAGTTATTTTCTAAATTTATTATAACCTAAAATGCATTGAGGGGGCTACTTCAAATATAATTTTATTTTAAAGTCAGGATTTTCCCTGCCTCATATAGTTTTATAGGGACAAAGAGTGCACTGTGGTGAGAGAAATATTTGCTGTGATCTTGTCTCTCCAGTAGTTAACAGAAAAACTTGGCACAATTTGTAGATGAAGTTGCCATTTTAAGATATACATTTGAATTATAAGCCTGAAACATTTTGTTCTGATTGAGAAGTACAACTTGGGGCCATCTAAGTTGGTTATCTGTGACTGTTATGTTGCACATAAGTACCCATAGTTAGAATTAATACCCTACCTAACTAAGTTTTCCTTAATAATACTATATGCCTCAATTTTACCTATCCCCTGTTTTACTGATATTCCTAACATGATGTAACAGATAAGACAAATACCAGAAGGAAATCGTGTGAGATTTCAGAAAAAGCCAAACTGAGAAGGGTCAATAAAGGAAGGAAAGTCCCTATGTTGAGGGATGTAGCCACTTGGGTGAAGATGTTCTTCCAAAAACCTGAGAATAAAAATGTTTTAGGGCGGTAATGGCTCATATTTTTCATATTATTTGGAAACAGTTCATACTTTGTCTACCTGCAAACTGTGTTTGCTCTTGGATGTTAAACATTTCATGCACTTCTATGTATTCATTAACAAGTATTTATATTTTAAATAACTGAATGGAGGAAAGAACAGTGGAATGTAACAAATGCTGGTGCATTTATCTGCTTATCCTGTTTAACTTGCCAGGCTGGTGTCATTAAGAATACTAGATGTTTCATTTTTTAAAGATCTGGTGACAGCTAACACCACTCAGTCATCATCCTCATCAAGTGACTTTTTCCCCATTTTTACATGGGGTCAGGGTATTGTCTCCGATTTTGACACTTCTTTTGATTGAGAGCCACCCTCCTACCCACTTCAACAGTTATGCCTGCCTGCCTCATGTCTTCTCTCGCACAATCCATCCATTGTTTAGCTGGACATTCTCATCTCTACGTCTTCCTCCTTTGTCCACTGCTTTGATTTGCTCATTTTTTTTATCTGTCCCATGATGTGCATGTTCGTATCCTTTTCAGGCACTTCATCTCTATCACCTCAAGCCTCCTCAGCTGTTCTGCTTTCATTGCCCACATTTCTGTGCCATATAGAAGATCTGGCTGCACCATTGTTTTGTCCACCTTACTTTATAACTAGTTTTGTATTTTTTCATCACACGCACTATCCCTGACACATTGTGCCATTTGATACAGTGCCTCTAATTCTAGCCTTGACTTCACTAACTGTAGCTTGGACTCAGCTAACAGTACTCAACTAATACATCAGGTTTTCAGATTAGTATATAAGAAACACTAGCAACAGGTGGTGTGACTCAAAATGCAGTTGTCATAAATATTAGATTTATTTAATAGTTTGTGAGTTTGTGACCAAATAAGTAGATTGATCCTTTAACTTTTTTTCAGCTACAATCCAGACTTTGATGGCAAGGACAAAAGTTATATATGCATGGATATTCTAGAGTAGATGACCAATCACTATTTCTTTGTGAGGTGGAAAGAAAGTAGGCTACGCCCGAGGAAATCCATGAGGCTCTAGGGTTAAAGTGGAAACTGCAAATAGTTAATAAGAAAAGGTGAAACTGAAGTCTGTGTCTTGAAACTGTGAGGCAGCACTAAACATTGTTAATTATTAAAAGGCAGATACTGAATAGTGCAAAGGAGCTAGCAAGTACTAATATTTGAAATAGGTGTGCGATGCTGTTCTCTGTTTCATTGGTTACAGCACTGGAATATGTATTTAAGTTTAGAAGTTGCTCAGCCATGTAGTACAAAGTGCCAATTTATCAGAATTCATTAACAATACAAAAAAACTTGAACTCTCATCTGCACTAGCTGGCCATGATACTTCAGTGCATACTGTTTAAGATCTGATAAAAATGTTTGCATATTTTAATGAGATAGACCTAAAACTGTTGTTTCCTACATTCAGCAGAAAATGTATTTAAATGGTGGTCTTTGAAATCTGTGTTACAGGATAAAAAAATATTCAACATTTCTTTTAAAATAGATAGTTAAAATGTTAGTAGAAGAGCAAGAATAGACAATCAGTGCACACAGAGGACTCTCGATGTGGGTCCTAAAAGGTCGGTGTGTGGCATATTCTTTTATGGTCTGGCTTAGTATACGAGGCAGCAGTTCTCAGACCTGGGTTGGAAAGGTACATCTCTATGACTGCATCTTTTAACTAAAAATCCAAAAGGGAGGGGTGTCACAGAAACAGAGGAAGGAGTAGGTACTCGGACAGTAGTCAGAAGAAAAAAAAATGAATGCAGGTGTAGAATATACCAAAGGAATAATTAAGGGTTGCTCAAAGCCTCAGAGCGTAGGGGCATATAATTACTTTAAAATGCAAGGGGTCTGGCTAGGAAGTTAAGGAAACCATAAGCACTGACAGAAGATATATGGTGTTATCAAGGAAACATCAATTATTGAAAAGACAAGATGGTATTGAGAACTACCAGGGTATGGGTAGTTTAAGAGTGACAAAGGGGGGAGAAACAGATGAGGATTAGTGATTTGTATGAAACAGCCATCTAATGCAAGGTCAGAGAGGGGAAGGGAAGTTGCCACATGAATGGAGAGAGAGAGAGAGAGGTGACAAGGTCAAAAAATAATCATCCTGGTGATTAAGCTAGAGAAGGGACTTCTTGTGGATTGATATATCAGCCAAAAGCAACCACACAGAGAACATGCTGTCCCTAGTAATTGTACACAGCAAGTTGAAAGCTTTCACCCGTAAATTGCAGTCAGTATACTTGCCCCACATTCATGTCATAGAATGTGGATTGATACAATGTATCCGTTTGCATACATTTAGGTTGGAAGAGGGAATAAAATAGTAGACTAGAAGGAAGAGGGTTTTACTCATGGAGTAACTTAATTTGCAAGGACCATACTGGGAGACTCCAAGCTTCAGGGTTGAGAGGTACTAGAAGGTGATACAGGTCTTGGACAAAAAAATTGCTTTTTCAGCTGCTGTGGACAATACCAGAAAGGCTGAAATACTGGAGGTGGTTTTGTCCAAGACAGATGGGTTCAGTGATATGCAGCTGATGGATGGGTTTAGTGATATGCAGCTGATGGCATTGCTAGCTGTTAGTGATTATGTAGCTGTGCAGTATTGGCAGAAGAAAGGTAAGAATACAAGACAGTGTCTAGGGACATTTGAAGAGTGAATTATGCTGAACTGGAAAGATGGACACTGAAGAGTTTGCTGTCTAAAGGCAAACTGAGCAAGTAAGTAAGTTATTGCAATGGAACTAATTTGGAAAATGTAGGGCTACAGACAAGAGTTTAAGAAATAGCCAAAAAGAGAGAGAAATGAAAAGTGCAGTTTAGCTGCATAAGAAAGTTAATCTAGGGATTAATTCAAAAGCTAAGGTACAAGAGCTATGGAAGGGAGGGGGTGGGGATTAAACTGTGGGGGGGGGCAATAAAAGGAAGGAAGCAGAAAAGGAGAAAGGAGGTGATGGCAGCAAAGGAACAGATTAAAAATAATGGAAAGAAAGGGTCAAAAAGAGGAAGAAGGGCCTTTTCTGCAGAAAGGAGGAATAGCCTTGGCCAGGTTGAAAAAGACCACAAAAGACAGGGAAAATTATATTACAACTTTCACCTTAATTTTCATTATAGAATGGGATGGAGGTAGGACAGATTGGGATAAACAACAGACAGACACATGCATAGAGCAGGAGGTGGTAGAGAGGGGAATGTCAGCCTTAAAGAAAGCTAAAATGGAGTCCAAGTAAGCTACCTGGGCAGTGTGTTTGTAGATCACCTGATGGAGGTCTTAAATATATCAATAGCCAGTGAAAAAATGCCCAAGGACTGGAAGCTGGCAAGAAAAATCCAGGGAAATACACATCTCTTATAACAGTTGCAGGGAAAGTCTAGGACACAGTGCAATGGTTGTTTCCTTTATTTATAGAGGACAGCAATCTCCAGGGCAACACTCAGTATGGATTTCAGGACTAGAGGAAACCACTGGTTGAATCTGACCTAGTTTAGTGAGTGCATAAGAACTTGATTAGAGGTTCTGGTAAATGTGTCCTGTCTAGACGTACTACCAGTTTTATGGGTACAGAAGAACTTGACAGGAGGTTCTGGTAAATGTGTCCTATCTGGGCACATAAAATTCTTTGACTTGGTCCCACACAAACTGCTGCAAAATAACTGCAGTGGATGAAGTTAGAATGGAGAGTAGAGAACTGGATTGCTGCATGATTTAGGGGTATATCTGGGGGATTTCTGGTAATGAAGATAACATCAGGTATAGGGGGAGTGTCTAGCTGAATACTACAAGGAGTCAGTCCTGGGTTCTTTACCCCTCAGTATGTCAGTACAGCAGTAGAGGATGAGGGAGGAGTCTAAAGAAGGACACAGAAAGGTGGATAAACTGGACAGAAAGATGTGATTTGAAGGTCATTGCAGATATATATGATATCTACTGTGTTTGGGCCACAACACCTCCTAGTATGAAATGCAGCAATATATGCATTGTCCAAGAGACCTAGTTCAGGATCAGGGAGAGCACCCCATAAGTGCAGGGTTTCAGTCCCTGCCATGTACTTAGGCCCACTGTACTAGATGAAGGCACTAACGGCATCGGTGTGTCTCAGTATTCATAAAACAAAATATCACCTGCAGGCTCATTGGACCAGATAATGACCTGGAACTCCTCCATGTTCAACTTACTGTTACTAAAACCCCTCATCTCACCATAGCTAACTACAGGATCCCCTCTATGTCCTCCTTGGCCCATACCTCCTACCTGACTAGTATGGAGTCCCAGTGCTTTAGGCTAAACACTATTCTGCTAGGGGACTTTAACTACTATTCCATCAACTGGAAGACTTCTACATCCCCTAACAGGCATGGCCAGATATTTCTGGTCTTCATAAATACAAACTTTCAGGGCCAGTTATTTCATACCCCAACTAGGGCAGTTAGACTACAGGACTTGGTCTTCAGCAATATGGATGAGCTCTGTTCTCCACTGGCTGTAACTTTCTCCCTCATCAAATCGGACTACAAATTGGTCATATTCACCATAAGACTGAAGCCAGAAGCATCACAAATACCCATGTATTCACATATTTTGCTTGCAAAGGCTAATCTACAAAAAGTGAGTAATGTCCTGACTAAAGTTATATCCTCCCCAATCTGATTACTGCACTACATATGCCAAATGCTTTACTGCCCAATTCTATGCACATGTGACGAGAGTGTGCCCCCCTCCAAAGCAAATACAATGCCAAGTCCCTGTGGTGGATCTTGGGTATAAACAGGCTCTACCTTAAGTGAAAAAAAATTGATTGCAGGCATTAATAAATGCAACTATCAAGATAACAGAAATGCTGCTGTTAAACTTAATGAGGGACTCCAATTTCTGAGCAAATTAACCAAAGCTAGATACATGTTGAAAATAGCCACCCAGGCAAAAGACAACCATAATGCCTTCTTTAACTATTTTAGTAACCTCAGAAACAATGCCCAGCACTTCAGCGAGCTAATAGTAAATGATATTGTATATACAGACCCTGAGGACATAGCCAGTCCACTACCTGATTAATTTATCTTTAATTTTTCTCCCCTTTTCTCCCTCTACATTCCTTACTCGTACCCACATCTGTACAATTCTCAAATCTCCCAAGAACAAATCCTTAAAGCACTTTCCAAGACCAAGAACACTGCTTCTGTAGGGTTGGATAACATACAAGGCTGCCTAATGGAAAGCATGAAACAGAACCTCTTAGACATTCTACAGAGGGTATTCAGTATCATTGTCCAAACAGGCTATGCACCAGAAGAATGGAGGACAGTGTGATGACTGTGCCCTGGCCCAGCAATCAAGGAGGCTCAATACTCACCAATAACACCAGGGAGGTAGTCTCCTAGAAGAGGAAAGGATAACTAATATACACAGTAAAGTACAATTTCCCTTAAGTGCACACAGAGATCACAGTCAATCTGGGGCTGGTTGCTCCCTTGCTCTCCAGTTCCCCAACAAGACTCCCCACTGACACAGCTATAGGGTCCAGATCTCAGCCTAGCTGGCAAGCTAACCTCCAGTACCATATGTCCAGCCAGTGCTTTGTGTCCCTGCCCAGGTAGCTGACACACACCCACACTTTGAGATAAGCATTTATACAACTTCATAGGCACTCCTGGGAAAGGCTGACACAGATTCTCCAGCTGTGCCCCTTTACCCAGACTATACGGTAGTAATTTCTGCCACCACCAGCTTATATTATCAGCTACCCAAAGGCCCTTGAAAGGTTGTCCAATTATTACTGTGCAATATTATTATCCAATTGGTAATGTGACTATTCAGTCTAAGGCTTATTTTAGAGTGGCCTATTACAATGAACTCTTTAAATATGCAATGTACTCTAGAGCCTACTTCTCTATACAAACCAGCCACAGGTAATGGTCTTTAAAATATTTCATAATAAATAAATAAAACATAAGACAATACTACTACACTACAGAGATATCTAAGAATTCAGAGATCACACAGAAACTTAAAATAATACAGTAGGACAGGTCTGATGTCAAAGAAAAATACTTAATCTGACATTCTAATCCTTAGTTATTCTTAAGAGAAAACACAGTGCTATAATCCTACTTACAGATATAGAGCATAAGATGTGCTGGGTTGATGGTCCAAGACAAATGCTTTCAGTCTCTCACTGAACAATAGTTTTTAAAACACTAACAAACATCTTTGCTAAGACCGTCCAAAATTACATAATTTTGACACTTAGTCTGGAGTTCCCAGGCCACAAACTGCATTATTTAGCAAGCTAACACCTGCTCAGGAAACTACAACAATAAAAGACATTTCGCATGTATACTCTAACAATTATTCCTTAAGTTAGACAATAGAAAGAATATGTTCAGCTAGCCACTTTAGCACCATTTGTTAGATAATTGTAACTTCAAAGAACATTTGAAATGCTTGGCTTGGTTTTCCTTACAGCAGATGGCAATGTTGCAACAATCTTGAAGTTCACATTTTACAGTGTTTTCTTCCATTTAAGAACACAAGCCTGTATTTTACGTTTATTTATACAAATGACAAAATTATGTATCAAATTCTATTTGACTAGGCTGGCAGCCTTTGCTCATCTATCCCCAATCTTCACATCTCTTTTCCCCCTTGAGAACTCAAGCTAGTTTTTCAAGTGACCCTTGAAAAATGCCGCTTGAGAAGGGTAGGTCTATCTGAGGGTACGTCACCCAATTCCCTGTCTTGAGAGCCCATCTGCATTGGCATTGCTACTCCCACTGTGGTGCTGCACTGACATATCATATGCTTGCAACCCCAGGCTCCATCTTAGCAACTTGGCATTTTGCTGGCTGGCTCTGTTTAACCATGTTAGAGGGTTGTGATCTGTCATTACAGTGAATTTTCTTCCATACAGATAAGGTTAAAGTTTCTGCAATGCCTACACTATAGCTAGACATCCCTTGTCTACAGCTGCATAGCATTCTTCCCTGGGTTGGAGCCTACGACTGAGATAAACCACTGGGTACTCTTCTCCCTCTGAAGAAATCTGGCTAAGTACAGCCCCCACCCCATGGTTCAAAGCATCCACCTGCACAACAAATTCTTTGCTGCAATCTGGGCTGGCTAACACAGGGGGGTCCTCCCAAAACTTCTTTAAGCTTCTGAAATGCTTGCTCACATGCTGGGGTCCACACTACCTTATCTGGCCTGTTCTTCCTTGTCAGGTCTGTGAGGGGAGCAGCTATGGTACTATAACTGGGGACAAACTTTCTGTAGTACCCTGCTGTCCCTAAGAATGCCCTCACCTGCTTTTTGGTAACAGGTAGAGGCCATGCCTGAATAGGTTCCACTTTGGCAGGTTCTGGCCTTATCTTACCACTCACCACTCTATGTCCTAGGTAGGAGACCTCTGCCATACCCACCTGACATTTGCTCGGCTTAATGGTCAACCCTGCCCTCTGTAGTTTGCCCAGCACCTCCCTGACATGCTGAAGGTGCTCTGGCCAGGAATGGCTGTAAATGGCAATATCATCTAGGTGAGCAAGGACAAACCCTCCTGCTCCTGCTAGGATATTATCCACCAGCCTCTGGAAAGTCACTGGGGCATTCTTCATCCCAAAGGGCGCCTTTGTGAACTCATACAAGCCAAAAGGAGTCACAAAGGCTGACTTCTCTCTAGCACTGGGTGTCAAGGGCACCTCCCAGTAACCCTTGGTAAGATCAATGGTTGTAAGATACTTAGCCCTACCCAGCTGCTCTTGGGCCTCATCTGTCCTAGGCATGGGGTAAGCATCTGACTCTGTGTGACTATTCAATATCCTGTATTCCACACAGAACCTGGTGCTGCCATCCTTCTTTGGCAGCAATACCACTGGTGAGGCCCAGGGACTGTTGGACTTTTGAATCACCCCTAGTTCCAACATCTCCTGTACCTCCTCCTTCAGATTCTGTTTGACTCTCTCAGACAACCTATAAGGGGCCTATAATACCCCTATAATAGGCCTTTGGGGTCCTGTATCCACCTGGTGCTGCACCAGGTGGGTGTTGCCTGGTTTCCCAGTGAACACATCTCCAAATTCCTGCAGCACTGCTCAGATTTCTCAAACCTGGGTAGGAGATAGCTGCTGGGACATTGCTACCCCTTACACCGAGGTGTCAGCCCGTGCCTCACTGAGGAGATCAATCCCCAGATCTCCCTCAGACTCCTCCTGCAATTCACTGCAAATACTCAGCACAAGGGCCTCTCTATCATGGTAAGGTTTCCTCATGTTACCATGGTACACTTTGTGCTCCTGCTGTCTGCCTAGCACTTCCACCATGTAGTTAACATCACTTACCTTCCTTACCACCTTGTAGGGTCCCTACCAAGCTGCTTGCAGCTTGTTGTGTCTGACAGGAATGAGAACCATTACCTGCTGCCCCACAGAATATGCTCTACCTCGAGCATTCCTGTCATACCACACCTTTTTCTGCTGTTGGGCTTCTGCCAGGTTCTCCTGGGCCAAGCCCATGAGTTCCCTGAGCCTTGTCCTGAGGTTTAGGATGTATGCCACAACAGACTCCTTGTGAGACTCACACTCACCTTCTCACTCCTCTCAAATTAAATCTAGAGGTCCCCTCACCCTATGCCCATACAACAACTCAAAGGGTGAAAAACCCGTGGATTCCTGGGGAACCTCTCAGTAAGCAAACAGATGGGGCAAATATTTGTCCCACTCCCTCTTAAACTGATCTGCAAATGCCTGTAGCATGGACTTGATTGTAGAGTTTAACATCTCAACAAGACCATTAGTCTGGGGATGGTAGGGGGTGGTCTTCATGTGCTTCACCCCCACAGGACTTCCTCAGACAAGCCAGCAGATCTGACATGAAATTGGCACCTCGGTCAGTTAGTATTTCTTTTGGGAATCCCACCCTGCTGAAAATCTCTAACAAAGCATTTGCCACCTTCTCTGCCTCAATGAAGGAGAAAGCCACTGCCTCAGGGTATTGTGCAGCATAATCCACTACCACTAGGATATTTCTTTCCCTGTGGAACTTGGGGTACCCACAATATCCATAGCTACCCTTTGAAATGGCTCCTCAATCACAGGCAAAGGCATCAAAGGAGCTCTCACCTTGTCTCCTGCCTTGCCTACCTTTTGGCACTGCTCACAGGTCCTGCAGTACCCTGTTACATCTCTGGAAATTCCAGGCCATAGTATGACTCTTTCTACATTTTATGCCCATATGACCTGCAATGGGAATATCATGGGCTATGGCTAGAAGTGCCAGACGGTAAGATCTAGGCACTACCAACTGCTGTACTCTCTCACCTTCTAGCCCTCCTTCAGGGGTCCACTCTCTGTATAGTAACCCTTTGTCCCAGTATATAGATTCCCCCTTCCCATGAGAATCAGGTGCCTCCCTAGCTACCTGCCTCAGGCCTTGCAATGTAGGGTCTGAGAGCTGAGCCTGTCTCAACTCTCTCCTTGTAACCCTTCCCAGATCCCCTTCCACAGGAAGTCTGGCATCCTCTGACAGTGGTGCCTCACTGTCAGCCTGGGTACTACTACTCGCCTATACCTTTGCAGTTACCCTGTCCAAGGGAACATCAGTACCCACAAGCAGCTGTGACTCATATTCAGTCTCACTGCTACAGCTTAGCTCACTCCCTGAAAGTACCACCTCAGCAGTCATGGCTGCAGGTGTGCAGTCTGTCTGGGTCTTCTCCAGGCTACCAGACTCACATGCTTGTCTCCTAGCCTCACTGCATGTAACTGCATAAGTACATAGTACTGCCTCATCCAAAGCCTTCCCTCTCAGGACATCTGCAGGATGGTAGTTCTGTACCCATGTTGTCTCAAGGCAACCTACTGTTGGCATTTTGTTTTTCCCCACTTACTGGCTCCCTCACCTTTGGTTCCCCACCTTGCCTCCATGGACATCTGTATGCCACATGACCCCACTTGTTGCATTCAAAACATTTAACCCTAGCTCCTGGACATGTACCTGGACTAGTGGCTTCCCCTGCTACTGGCAGATTCTGTTGGGATGGTCTATGCTGCCCACCAAGGGTTCCTTTAGACCCATGAGCAGTACTGGGGGGTCCCCTTATTGTGCAGGGCTGCCCTGCTGGCCAGGTATAGGTCTCCCTCCTTCCCCAATTCATCTGAAGTAGCACATTGTCTATCAGATAACCAAATCCTCATGTCCTCAGGCAAAGTGCTAAGGGCTTGTTCTCTCACCAAAAGGTCTGCCAGCCCTTCAAAAGTGGTGACCTGACATTCACTCACCCAGCTATGAAAATAAGTGCTTAGTTCAGCAACATATTCACATACATTTTCATCTGCCTTGCGTCTGTGCTCACAAAACTTTTCCCTAAACATTTCAGTGTTAGCTTAAAACGTTGTAACAAACATTTCTTTACAGCAGTAAAATCAAAACAGACAGAGTCAGGCATTTGTGATATACAAGTTACAGCTTGCCCATGGAGTAAGGGGGTCAGGAACCATACCCAGAGCCTTTGGTCAACACTATACTGTTTGCATACCCTTTCAAACATGTGAATGAAATTATCAAAATGATTCCCCTCTTTAAATTGTGAAAGAAATTTACTGACCTGTTGTGCTTTTGGGGTCCAGTTACTCCCTTCCCCATTACCTCCATGACTTTGGCGAAGAGTCAGCATTTCCCTCTCATACTTCCTCTGATGCTCCTTTTCTTCAGCTTCTATCTCCAAATGCCTCACCTCCAACTCAAGTCTCTTTAGCTCCAGCTGGATTTTTAAGTCCACTGCAGAAAGGTTGAGCTGTCCATTCTCTGAGGATATTGTATTTCCACTGCCAATCTAATTTTCCTCAGGGAGGCTGTTTTCCAATGCAGCTGTAACCAAGGCTGCAATCAGGTCTTACTTAGTCAGGTTTCCATGTATCAGTCCCCTAGCCTGGCTCCTTGTCAGCTTTCCATATTCCTGTGCTGACATGCTGCCTGCTCACCCTGACTAACTAAGCTAACAAAAGAAATAAAACAATTGTGATCTGAACTCTTGAGTATACTCTGCGTGGCTTGCTTAGAGTACAAAACACTTTCAGAGATCACTGTAAAAAGCTACAGGATTCAGTCTACCCACACCACTGCCAAACAGATGTGAGGATATCTTATCCCACCACTGCCACCAGTAACACCAGGGAGATCGTCTCCTAGAAGAGGAAAGGATAACTAATACACACAGTAAAGTAGAATTTCCCTTAAGTGCACACAGAGATCACAGTCAGTCTGGGGCTGGATGCTCCCTTGCTCTCCAGGTCCCCAATAAGACTCCCCACTGGCACAGCTATAGGGTCCAGATCTCAGCCTAGCTGGCAAGCTAACCTCCAGTGCCCTCTCTGTCCAACCAGTGCTTCGTGTCCCTGCCCAGGTAGCTGACACACACCCACACTTTGAAATAAGCATTTATACAACTTCACAGACACTCCTGGGAAAGGCTGACACAGATTCTCCAGCTGTGCCCCTTTACCCAGACTATACTGTAGTAATTTCTGCCACCACCAGCTTATATTATCAGCTACCCAAAGGCCCTTGAAAGGGTGTCCAATTATTACTGTGCAATATTATTATCCGATTGGTAATGTGACTATTCAGTCTAAGGCTTATTTTAGAGTGGCCTATTACAATGAACTCTATACATATGCAATGTACTCTAGAGCCTACTTCTCTATACAAACCAGCCACAGGTAAAGGTTTTTAAAATATTTATAATAAATAATTAAAACACAAGACAATACTACTACACCACAGAGATGTCTAAGAGTTCAGAGATCACACAGAAACTTAAAATAATACAGTAGGACAGGTCTGAGATCAAAGAAAAACACTTAATTTGACATTCTAATCTTTAGCTATTCTTAAGAGAAAACACAGTGCTATAATCCTACTTACAGATATAGTGCATAAGCAGTGCTGGGTTGATGGTCCAAGACAAATGCTTTCAGTCTTTCACTGAACAATAGTTTTTAAAACACTAACAAACAGCTCTGCTAAGACCATCCCAAATTACATAATTTTGACACTTAGTCTGGAGTTCCCAGGCCACAAACTGCATTATTTAGCAAGCTAACACCTGCTCAGGAAACTACAACAATAAAAGACATTTCGCATGTATACTCTAACAATTATTCCTTAAGTTAGACAATAGAAAGAATGTGTTCAGCTAGCCACTTCGACACCATTTTTTAGATAATTGTAACTTCAAATAACATTTGACATGCTTGGCTTGATTTTCCTTCCATCAGATGGCAATGTTGCAACAATCTTGAAGTTCACATTTTACAGTGTTTTCTTTCATTTAAGAACACAAGCCTGTATTTTACATTTATTTATACAAATGATAGAATTATGCATCAAATTATATTTGACTAGGCTGGCAGCCTTCGCCCATCTTTCCCCAATCTTCACATCCAGCAATAGTCATCCACCTGCTCAAAGGTGGAGCATCAATGAACTTGGGTAATTATAAGCCCATGAGTCTGGCCAGTCTTACATGTAAGGCTATGGAAAGGATCATTATGGAATTAATAAATACAAAAATAGATAACCTACAGACTCTTGACCCAAGCCAATTCAGTTTTGCCAAGTGTAGATCCTGTTTGCATAACCTGATTGGCTTCTTTTGGAAAATTGCTGAAGCAATAGATGAGGGAAAATCAGTAAACCACAAACTTAGAGTGTGCAAAGGCATTCAACACAATCTCACACTCTGGTATTGTTTATAAACCGTCCCAGCTAAACATTTATCCCTATGTAGCTCATTGCATAACAAATTGGCTCACAAATAAAATCTAGGAAATTAGGATTGTTGGCTCTACCTTCTTCAAAAGACCTGTAACTAGTGGTGTACTCCGGGATTCAGTCATTGGGCCACTCCCCTTTGTCATTTACTTCTCAGCAGCCAAAGCTAATGTGAAGGATTTATGGTTGACCAAGTGTACAGATGACTGTAAACTTAGTGCCATCATAAACTCTCTAGAGGACACTGATATACACTAAGAGGGCCTTTCCCAAATAATAGTTGGTACCATAATCATGGACTAAAACTAAATGCAATGAAATGTATAATGGTCACCTTTGGCAGTCCTGATATCCCCTATAGCTATCACATTGGCAACATACCTCTGAAAACTGATTTTGAAGTTACGGGCCTAGGAACTTATGTTTGCAACAAACTGTTCTTCTTTGATCACCATGTATCCACTATTGTAAGAAAGCCCTTTTTATTGCACAGCTTATTAGTAAGGGTATGACATCTAGGTTCAGGGATGTGATCACTCCATTGTATTTCCCAATTATTAGGCCGGTCATTTAGTATAATTAATGCTCCTTGCAGTGTATACCTAGGCAAACACTTAACATGACTTGAATGACTGCAGCACTTTTCTCGCCAACAAAATAAATGGCCTAAATTATAAAAACTGCACGACTGTCTCAAAGTCTTGTTCCTCTTCTCTGTATCATAAAGGCTAATAAGGGTCAATCTCTGTCACTTGCAGAGTCTCAACAAACCTTATCTTCTCCGATTTACTGTACATCCTCAATTCCTGTGGTGGAATAAATGCCTGCTCAAGAGATCTCAACATAAATAGAACATGTTGAAGGGATAGATATGTAGCACAGAAAATATTTATTTATTTTATTTTGCATTTGTTTACCAGGAATGTCCGACTGAGCCAAGAGCCCACTTTTAGTGGAGACCCAGGGAGAAAAGCTTCACAAACAAAAATAAAGAAAAAAAAATAGGTGAAGGATTTCTTTTGAATTATCTTCCTGTCCTCATAAAACAAAGTACTTCCTTACTGTATTCAAATGTATTCTGGACAAATGGATGGGGGAATGAAAATTCATCCCTGGGTTTTGCACCCTTGTACGTCATGGATAGGGGTAACATGTAAATGTTCTACCCAGCTCTTGGTTATTCATAATTAAATTACAAGGGCTTAAAACATCATGGAAATGCAGGGCTTGGCTTCTGAAGATCCTCATGGATTAATAGACTAGTAAATACCCATAAACCTATTAAACCTATTAACCTATAAGCCAAAGGAAAATAAATGGCAATAAAGCAAGAAAAGGACCTGGGGTAAGTATCACAACTATAATGGACTACCAGCACTGGAGTGAGAGGACAGTGCAGGAACAAAGCACAGTGTTATGCTACATCCCCCTGGGAATGACCCTAAAGGCAGAGCTAAGGTTCTCATTTTACCATGTCCTGATAAAGCCACATATTGAGTATAGCATGCACTCTTGGAAGCACTACATGGAGATGGACATCAAGTTTCTGGAAGGAGTCCAGATGAAAGCTAACGTGTGTGTATGGTGAAGCAGGACAGCTATTCTGAGAGACTAGAGGAAGTGATGTTCTCCTTATTACAGAGACCAGATGTGATAAGGGATTCTGATTTGTGTACCTTAGACCATCTTTGGGAGATGTAAAGTGGTCTCCTTGAACAGAATAGATGGCTAGGAGAGGGGATCACAGGCAGTAGAATGTAGGAAACCACTATTCTCTGCACCTGTGAAATTAGTGCTTAACATAAGGTGCTGTGGACCTGTCGAATGAACTGTCAAAATATGTGGTGAAGAGAGAGTCATCAGAGGCATCTAACAGGGCATGAGGTGGATGAAGAAAGAGTAAGGGGAATAAGAGGGATGGAGGTGACAAGGGATGCTAAATTCATTTAAAAACACATACTAATAAGCTAGTTGCCTCCTTTTCAATCAAGCAAATAGGATGTCAGGTAATACAATTGAACACAGTGTTCCTCTGACTTAATATGTTAGCACCTATTTTTGTGTGAACCATGACCTTTGTGGCCACTTCCAAAGAAAGGGGCATGCTAACTGCCATAATTAATAATGCTTTTGAACCATCTCCTTGTAGGGGCAGCATGAATGTGACTATATCTGATGGAAAGAAAAGGGAAGGGAAAGAAAAGGAAAAAAAAAAGCAGGACCTCTACACTACGTTATGCTAAGTGGTCAGTTATTCCAGTAAAGAATTCTCCATCTTAATCAGTCCCCACAAGGTTTCAATAGCTGTCTTGTGATAGTAGCAGCCTGAAGCTCTCCTGCTGTTCCTGCACTTGCATGACCAATCACTAGTAGGTTCATCTCAAACATGGGTACTTTGTGGACCCTTTTCTGATTGCCAGGATGACATGCCAAGGCTGGGTAGTAGGATGCACATTGTAGGACAGATGAAGAAATAAGGACAGCAAAGTTAAAGTAGCCACATCAGATCAAGAAGGGCAGATTGTGATGATTTGGTCACATGTACAGAAAAGAAGATGATTGTGTAAAGAACATATGGGAGAGACAGGAAGAAGTCAAGAGTAGAGTAGGAAATCCAGCTAAAAGGTGAATGGATTGCACGAAAGAAGACCTCTTAGAGTCAAACAAGGCAGTGGAATGCCAATGAACTGAGACAGGTGGTTGCAGTTGAAATTACAACCCATCCCCAGAGGGTCCTCATTGATTGTAAGCCTTCATGACAATTTTAAATAATACGTACTGTTGTAATGCATTTGTTGTGTATTTTCAAGATCATTTTAGCATTACGTTTTGGGGCATCTAGGATGAATGCAGATGCACTTTGTATTAGCAATGTCCATCTTACTGCAAACCAAGGTGCCATTAATCATCTATCACGTCTTGTTAAATGTTATTATCTAATTGTAAGATACATCTGGACTGACATTGTAGGGTGACACTCTTCCCTAAGAACAGTACTTCAGAAAACAAAGCACCAGCGGTTCGATATTTTGGTATAATCTGAAAAGTATAATATATTTTATCAGCATTCAGCATGTAAACAATACACTACAAGTACAGGTAAACATTAATGGTCTTACTGTTAGATGTTTCTACACATTGAAACTACACGAAACACAAAGTGGTTAAAAATGTGAATGTGCATATGTGTATGTAGAAGAATTTGGGTGTTAAATGTTTGTAATACAACATAATTACGCAGCTATTAAATATAACTTTATTCACCTATACTAGTTATTTCTGTCTAGTGATTTTTTTTCAGTTGTATTGTCTTCCATGATAAGGTTTTTGTTGTTATAATCATTCTATAAGTTATCATCATAGTTTATTCTCATGTTTTAAAAGTGGTAAGGACATAAAACCACATGCAGGATGCAACTTATGTAATGTTTCCTTCCAGCTGTTTCTTATCTTCATTATGTCTGATTAGTCATTGGACTTGCTAATCACAATATTGGGCCCCAGGAATGTTATCCTCAGTCATGTTTGTTTAATACTGACCTTGTGTTCAAGGTGCAACAAAATGTTTGAATGAAATTTTAAACTAAATTATCTTTGGATTTGGAGCTTTGTTCATGCTTATTGCTCATCAGCTGACATTACATTTTGCATTTAGGAACTAATTCTCTTTCCAATACAAGTGCTTGAATCAGTGAAATTGTAGCAGTGCTTTGAAATGCAGCCTTCCTTCTGAACTGCCCCCTTACAAAAAACAAGTACTTTTTTTTGTAAACAAATAAGCTTGCCTTTTATTTGAGTAATAAGAGATTTCTTTTAACTGCAACTGTTTTTATACCAGTTCCTCCACAGCTTTTGCAATGGTTCTTTATGGTGTTGTGAATTCCCATATGAGAGACGTACTTGTGCAATGACCCAAATGAAGGGATTGTGAAGTACATAGACCTCAGCTACATCTGATGCCTAATGACCTATTATTTCACACCACAATGACCTTTGACTTACAAAATCTTATTTAATAATGACGTTTTTTCTGCCTAGACATCCCCTGAAACTGCATTTGCCACAGAGGACATTTTCTAGTCATAAAATAAAAATAAAGACATTCCCTGGTCATAAAATGAAAGTAACAATAGGTGGTTGTCTTTAATAGTCTTTAAACTCACTACTGAGCATAAACATGGCTTTGCATTCATTTGAATACTGTATGTCTCTTAGCAATATAATCTTTTCACACTTCAGAGTTTGGGTAAGGCTGCAGAAGGCTCCCTTAGAAATTACTAAAGTGCTTAGCTCAACACAATAATTGCTTCACTATGTTTTGCCAAGTTTCAAATTCCCTGAAGATACAGCCAGTTTAAACTCATTGAGGCAAGCCCCCCGGCACTTAGACATATGTGGACTTTGTTCATCTCTCCCCTTATTATATTAGACAGAAATCTCAGCAGAAGTTACTTCCTATGGAAAAGGGAGATCAATGAGATCGTCTTCAGAAATTTGAACTTGAGTTCAAACCTCTTCAGTTTACACTTGACAAACTATAGAACAGTGTAATGTGAAAAGAGCATCAGAAAAGTGCCATTTTTGCTGTTAAACACTAGATAAAATGCTACACACTATAATTATGACAATGTTTATACTGAACATGAATGCAGTCAAGGAGAGAATAAAAAGTAGTCTATGGACACCCATTTTTACTTCAATATATGTGTACCATGTACCTGCCACCAGACTATTCCTTAAAGTCTTCCACTAGAATAACACAAGCAATAGGTTTTCTTTGACCTTGAAATCAAAGTCTCATGTGGTTTCCTCTCTTATCGCTGGAAATCATGTCATTGAGTATGTAAAGTAAAAAAAGTGTCACAGGTTGAAAACCACTTTGTTAGAAGAAAATACTTCTATGAAAATTGTGAAGATTGGGTGAAAATAGATGAAGGCTGCCAGCCTAGCCAGATAGAATTGTGCAGATAATTCTGTCATTTGTAAATATAAATGTGGAAATACAGGCTTGTTTTCTTAAATGAAAGAATATGCTGTGAAAGGTTGAACTAAAAACAATGTAGCAACATTGCCCTCTGCTGTAAAGAAAGCTCAATCAAACATTTCTTGTCTGTCCTTTGAAATTAAAATTATTTCATGACTGTCTTTGATATTTACAATTCAGCTCCGGCCGGGCTAGGTGAAAGCTTCCTGCCTATTGTTTTAAGGCTAAAGTTAATGACCAGAATTTACATATGGAATGTCCTTTATTGCTCTGGTTTCTGCCTAGGTGTAAAAGAATGTAAATGCAGTTTCTGTCAGCCTGGCAACACAAGGAAAGTGTAAAAAATGATGTAATGGGAATCAGGACTGCAATAGCAATTTAAACAGAGAGAATCAGAAGGCATTAAGCATTTTTGTCTTGAACATCCAAACTCACAGCACTGTCTTGCTCATATGTAAGTTATCTTAGACTTGTGTTTTCTTTTAGAAATAACTAGGAACTAGAAAGATTAGACTAAGTGTTTTTTCTGTGACGTCAGAACTGTACTACTGAATTATTTTAAGTATTTCTGTGTGATCTCTGAACGCTTGACTAGCACTGTGTAGTAGAAAGTATTGTCTTGTGGCTTTAATTATTTATTATTAAATATTTAAAAACCTTTCGAGTGTAGCTGTTTTGTGTAGAGATAATTTAAGCTCTTAAGAGTACTTGCATGCCTTTGGTAAAATTGTACAAAGCCACTCTAATAGCTTTAGTCCTGGACTATACTAACAATTGGATAATAATATTGCACAGTAATAATTGTACACCCTTTTAAGGGCCTTTGAGTAGCTGATAAGTATTAGTGGGTGGTGGCAAGTGGAACTACCGTATAGTCTGGGAGAAAGGGGCACAGCTGGAGAAACTGTGCCAGCCTTCCCCAGGAGTGTCTGTGTGGTTATATAAACTCTTATCTCAAAGTGCATGTGTATGTGTATGTGTCAGCTACTTGGGCAGGGACATGAAGGACTGGTTGGACAGAGACTGTGTGTATTTGTTATCCTTTCCACATATATGAGATGCCCTCTCTGGTGCTAGTGGTGAGGATTGAAGCTCCTTGATTGCTGGGCTGGGGCATGGGCGTCACTGAGGAAAGGATAACAAATACACACAGTAAAGTGCAATTTCCCTTAAGAGCACACAGAGATCACAGTCAGTCCAGGGCTTGTTGCTCCCTTGCTCTTCAGGTCCCCATTAAGACTCTCCACCGGCACAGCTATAGGGCCAGATCTCAGCCTAGTGGGCAAGCTAAAACCTCTAGAACCCTCTCTGTCCAACCAGTGCTTCGTGTCCCTGCCCAAGTAGCTGACACACACACACACACACACACACACACACACACACACACACACACACTCACACATGCACTTTGAGATAAGTGTTTATACAACCACACAGACACTCCTGAGGAAGGCTGGCACAGTTTCTCCAGCTGTGCCCCTTTCTCACAGACTGTATGGTAGTTCCACATGCCACCATCCACTAATACTTATCAGCTACTCAAAGACCCTTAAAAGGGTGTCCAATTATTACTGTGCAATATTATTATCCAATTGGTAGTATAACCCAGGGCTAAAGCTATTAGAGTGGCTTTGTACAATTTTACCAAAGGCATGCAAGTACTCTTAAGAGCTTAAATTATCTCTACACAAAACAGCCACAGTTGGAAGGTTTTAAAATATTTAATAATTAAATAAAACCACAAGACAATACTTTCTACTACACAGTGCCAGTCAAGAGTTCAGAGATCACATAGAAATACTTAAAAATAATTTAGTAGTACAGTTCTGACGTCACATAAAAAGCACTTAGTCTAATCTTTCTAGTTCCTAGCTATTTCTAAAAGAAAGCACAAGTCTGAGATAACTTACAAATGAGCAAGGCAGTGCTGTGAGCTTGGATGTTCAAGACAAAAATGCTTAATGCCTTCTGATTCTCTCTGTTTCAATTGCTATTGCAGTCCTGATTCCCATTACATGATTTTTTTACACTTTCCTGGTGTTCCCAGGCTGACAGAAACTGCATTTACATTCTTTTATACCTAGGCATAAACCAGAGCAATAAAGAACATTCCATATGTAAATTCTGGTCATTAACTTTAGTCTTAAAACAATAGGCAGGAAGCCTTCATCTAGCCTGGCCGGATCCGAATTATAAATATCAAACACAATCATGAAATAATTTTAATTTCAAAGGACAGACAAGAAATGCTTGACTTAGCTTTCTTTACAGCAGAGGGCAATGTTGCTATATTTTTTAAGTTCAACCTTTCACAGCATATTCTTTCATTTAAGAAAACAAGCCTGTATTTCAACATTTATATTTACAAATGACAGAATTATCTGCACAATTCTATCTGGCTAGGCTGGCAGCCTTCATCTATCTTCACCCAATCTTCACATATCCCTCCCCTCCAGAGAACTCAAGCTAGCTCTTCAAGTGACCTTTGAAAAATGCCGCTTGAGAGGGTTAGGTCTATCTGAGTGTACCTTACCCCATTCCCTGTCTTGACAGCCCATCTGCATTGGCATTGCTATCCCCACTCCGGAGCTGCACTGACATATTATATGCTTGCAACCCTAGGCTCAATCTTAGCAACTTGGCATTTTGCTGGCTCTGTTTAACCATATTGGGGGTTGTGATCTGTCATAACAGTGAATTTCCTTCCATACAGATAAGGCTGAAGTTTCTGCCCACACTATGGCTAGACATTTCTTTTCTACAGCTGCATAGCATTCCTCCATGGGTTGGAGCCTACGACTGAGATAAACCACTGGGTGCTCTTCCCTCTCTGAAGAAATCTGGCTAAGTACAGCCTCCACCCCATGGTTTGAAGCATCCACCTGCACAACAAATTATTTGCTGTAATCTGGACTGGCTAACACAGGGAGTCCTCCCAAAGCTTCTTTAAGCCTCTGGAATGCCTGCTGACATACTGGGGTCCACACTATCTTATCTGGCCTGTTCTTCCTTGTCAGGTATGTGAGGGGAGCAGCTATGGTACTATAACTGGGGACAAACTTTCTGTAGTACCCTGCTGTCCCTAAAAATGTCCTCACCTGCTTTTTAGTAACAGGTGCAGGCCATGTCTGAATGACTTCCACTTTGGCAGGTTCTGGCCTTATCTTACGACTCCCAATTCTATGTCCTAGGTAGGAGAACGCCGCCATACCCACTTGCTCAGCTTAATGGTCAACCCTGCCCTCTGTAGTCTTCCCAGCACTTCCTTGACATGCCGAAGGTGCTCTGGCCAGGAATGGCTGTAGATGGCAATATCATCTAGGTAAGCAAGGGAAAACACTCCTGTTCCTGCTAGGATATGATCTACCAGCCTCTGGAAAGTCACTGGGGCATTCTTCATCCCAAAGGGGATCTTTGTGACCTCATTCAAGCCAAAAGGATTCACAAAGGCTGACTTATCTCTAGTATTGGGAGTCAAGGGCACCTGCCAGTAACCCTTGGTAAGATTAATGGTTGTAAGATACTTAGCCCCACCCAGCTGCATTAGGGCCTCATCTGTCCTAGGCATGGGGTAAGCATCTGTCTCTGTGTGACTATTTAATTTCCTGTACTCCACACACAACATGGTGCTGACATCCTTCTTTGGCAACAACACCACTGGGGAGGCCCAGGGACTGTTGGACTCTTGAATCAACCCTAGTTCCAACATCTCCTGTACCTCCTCCCTCAGAGTCTGCTTGACTCTCTCAGGCACTCTGTAAGGGGCATATGCCACAACAGACTCCTTGTGAGACTTGCACTCACCTTCCCACTCATTTCAAATTAAATCTAGAGGTCCCCCCAACCTATGCCCATACAAGAACTCAAAGGGTGAAAAACCTGTGGATTCCTGGAGAACCTCTCTGTAAGCAAACAACAGATGGGGCAAATATTTGTCCCATTCCCTCTTAAACTGATCTGCAAATGCCCGTAGCATGGACTTGATTGTAAAGTTTAACCTCTCAACAAGACCATTAGTCTGGGGATGGTAGGGGGTGGTTTTCATGTGCTTCACCCCACAGGACTTCCACAAACAAGCCAGCAGATCTGACATGAAATTGGCACCTTGGTCAGTCAGTATTTCTTTTGGGAAACCCACCCTGCTGAAAATCTCTAACAAAGCATTTGCCACCTTCTCTGCCTCAATGGAGGACAAAGCCACTGCCTCATGGTATCGTGTAGCATAATCCACTACCATTAGGATATGCTTTTTCCCTGTGGAACTTGGGGTACTCAGAGGACCCACAATATCTGTAGCTAACCTCTGAAATGGCTCCTCAATCACAGGCAAAGGCATCAAAGGAGCTCTCACCTTGTCTCCTGCCTTGCCTACCTTTTGGCACTACTCACAGGTCCTGCAGTACCCTGTTACATCTCTGGAGATTCCAGGCCAATAGAAGTTCTGCATAATATGCCTCTTTGTACATTTTATGCCCATATGACCAGCAAAGGGAATATTATGGGCTATGGCTAGAAGCACCAGATGGTAGGCTCTAGGCACTACCAACTGCTGTACTCTCTCACCTTCTAGCCCTCCCTCAGGGGTCCACTCTCTGTATAGTAATCCTTTGTCCCAGTTTACAGATTCCCCCTTTCCTTGAGAATCATGTACCTCCCTAGTTACCTGCCTCAGGCCTTGCAATGTAGGGTCTGAGAGCTGAGCCTGTCTCAACTCTTTCCTTGTTATCCTTCCCAGCTCCCCTTCCACAGGAAGTCTGTCATCCTCTGACAGTGGTGCCTCACTGTCAGCCTAGGTACTACTACTCACCTCTACTTTTGCAGTCACTCTGTCCAAGGGAACATCAGTACCCACAAACAGCTGTGGCTCACCTTCAGTCTTACTGCTACAGTGAAGCTCACTCCCTGAAGTAACCACCTCACCAATCCTGGCTGCAAGTATGCAGTCTGTCTGGGTCTGCCCCAGGCTACCAGACTTACCTGCTTGTCTCCAAGCCTGACTGTATGTAACTGCACAAGCACAGGGTACTGCACTATCAAAATCATTCCCTATCAGGACATCTGCACATATATCCTCAAACACACCTACTTGCTGGCTTCCTTTTCCACCCTCCCAGTCAAGGTGAACCCTAGCCAAAGGTATATGGAATGGGATCCCTCCTAAAGCCCTGACTGGAGTAGACTGCCCAGGCAAGTAGTGCTCCTCTGTAACCATTGCAGGCTTTACAATGGTTATATCAGAGGCTATGTCTCTCTTGGCAATGGCCTCTTTGCCATTCACTACAATAGGATATAGCCTCTGGTGGTAGTTTGGTACCCTTGTTGTCCCAAGACAACCTACTTATTGGCTTTTTGTCTTTCCCACTTATTGGCTTCCTCACCTTTTGTTCCCCACCTTGCCTCGTGGACACATGTATGCCATATGGCCCCATTGGTTGCATTCAAAACATTTAACCCTAGCTCCTGGATGTGTACCTGAACTAGTGGCTTCCCCTGCTACTGGTAGATTCGGTTGGGGCAGTCTGTGCTGCCCACCATGGGTTCCTTTAGACCGATGAGCAGTACTGGGGGTCCCCTTCCTGTGTAGGACTGCCCTTCTTGCCAGGTATAGGTCTCTTTTCTTCCCCAACTCATCTGAAGTAGCACATTGTCTATCACCTAACCAGATCCTCATGTCCTCAGGCAAAGTGCTAAGGGCTTGTTCCCTCACCAAAAGATCTGCCAGCCTTCAGAAGTGGTGACCTGACATCCACTCACCCACCTATGGAAAGAAGTGCTCAATTCAGCAACATATTCACACACAATTTCATCTGCCTTGTGTCTATGCTCACAAAACCTTTTCCTATATGTTTCAGGTGTTAGCTTAAAAAACTTTAATAGACAATTTCTTACAGCAGTATAATCAAAACATGCAGTGTCAGACATTTTAGATAACAGTTACAGCTTTACCATGTAGTAAGGGGATCAGGAACCATATTCAGAGCCCTTGGTCAGCTTCATACTGTTTACATACCCTCTCAAACATATGAATGAAACTATCAAAATTATCCCCCTCTTTAAACTGCGGAAGAAATTTACTGACCTTTTGTGCTTCTGGGGTCCAGTTACTCCCTTCCCCATTTCCTCCATGACTCTGGTGAAGAGTCAGCATCTCCTTCTCATGCTGCCTCTGCTTCTCTTTTTCCTCAGCTTCTAGGTGTAGCAGTTCTTCATTCTCATCACTCTCTAGATGCCTCAGTCTTGCAGCTGCTTCTAATTCCACACTTCTGGCCTCCAATTCAAGTCTCTTTAGCTCTAGCTGGATTTTTAAGTCCACTGCAGAAAGGTTGAGATGTCCATTCTCTGAGGGTTTGATATCTCCACTGCTAGTCTGATTGTTTTCCTGGTTGCTGTTTCTGATGCAGCTGTAACCAAGGCTGCAATCAGGTCTGCCTTAGTCAGGTTTCCATGCACCAGTCCCCTAGCCTGGCACATCTCTGCCAGCTGGCTCCTTGTCAGCTTTCTATACTCCTCTGCTGACATGCTGCCTGCTCACCCTGACTAACTAAGCTAACAAAAGAAATAAAACAATTGTGATCTGAACTCTGAGTATTCACTGCATGGCTGTTTTAGAGTACAAAAACACCTTCAAATCTCACTGTACACAAGCTACAGGATTCACTCTACCCACACCACTACAAGCCAATTAGTATTTGCCAACTAATTAATATGTGGTGTGGATATCCCACTGCTGCCAAACAATATATATGAGACACCTATGCACAGAATGATACACATAACACAGAGTTTCTGCTGCAGCACAAAAAATTTGCAAAGCAAAGATTAATCAAGAATTTAATCAGCTATACATCATGTATGCCATGGTGAATACTTTTACAAAGAGAAGTGTTAGAATTAAAAAAGGTGGTATATGTACATTGAGTATGTTAAATATTTTGTTTAACAACTTTTTCCCCCCAGAATGCCTGGTTGGATATTTTTTCACCTAAGTATGTTAACCATGAATTTATTGTAAAGATATGCTATCCAGAAACATGAACCCTCAAAGGTGTGTGCGTGCTTGCGTGTGTGTGTGTGTGTATGTGGGGGGATTACTTTCTGTACATTTCCAGAAATTCTACCTACCTAACTGTGCACATGATTCTAATCATTCATTTCTTGCATGATATTCAGCTGCACTTACTTGGTGAAAGGTGGAGAAATTAATGCTAGATAAGATGCCAGTCTACTCCAGGATGCACTTACATGTCCATTTGTATACTCACTCACTCACTCACTCACTCACTCACTCACTCACTCACTCACTCACTCACTCACTCACTCACTCACTCACTCACACCTACTACTGGCAGTCTGGAAATTTCTAGTCCATGTACAATATGTCTTTGTGATGTGGTAGGAAACCAGAGCACCAAGCGGAAACCGCCATGGATGCAGGGAGGCCATGCAGAGTCCTGAGAACTGAACTGGCAAATTAAGCACTATAATATAGCATTGCTAAGTTTAGTGCCTGCATGCTGCTCACCCCCTTCACTGATAATGCTAGAGCTAGCCTAAACCCAACCATAAACCTAACCCTTCCACAGAATCTAACCTAACTTATTCCTAACATTAAATGTAACCCATATGCCAAGTGTAATTCTAAAGTCATTGAGTAGTGACATTTGAATAAATAAAATACATTGAAATGACCTTGATGAAAGAATTTCTGATTACACTGATGTCAATCAATTGACCATATCCACACATATGTAAATAGTCATCTATGCTTATGGGTATGTGACAAATCTCTTTACAGTCTTGGTCAACAACCAATTTGAAGGCAATCAGGAGATAAAATAAATAAATAGTCCTTGTGGCAATGTATATCATAGTAGAGTATTACACTGACAGAGAGAGAGAGAGAGAGAGAGAGAGAGAGACTAAGGCAGTGATCTGACCTGAACCATAGAACTATTTCATCTTTAAAGTTTTTTTAGTTGACGTCCTTTTATGCTAAAGTAAGAAGTTCAGGTGATAAATGATCATTTGAATGAAATAAGATTCTAAATATCTGATAGCTTTTCCATTAAAGCATGACAAGATATTTATTCGCTCTGTTTGTTATAAGTTATACAATGGCTGGTATGAATCCCTGAAAACATATCTTGGCTAAGTAATGCAAACCTCAAAAATTATGTGGTCACATTTAATCTGTCAATGAGCAGCATATATTCATCAGTTGAACCATTTCAAATGAACAAGAGATCATATGTGAATCTTCTATAAAAAGGCAGATTACAAAACAGTGTTTTACTTTCTAAAATGTACCTACTCCATCATCCCAGACTAGACTGACAAACAAGGGAGTCGCTGTGGCCCCATCACAACTCCTTTGGTTTGTTGGTAATATATACCAGTAAGCCTTGGCTCGAGATGATTGTCACTGTTGGTGACACCCTGATCCCATGTGCAAAATGGGAAAAGGGGTTGAGGAAGGATGGATATACCAGTAAACAGAAAAAATATTCTCAATTCTATCTAAAGATAAAAATGGATTAATTCTAATAGTGATGTAAGATGTATAATGACTGAGATATAATCATAGAAATTCTATTTTGTATGAATAGGTATACCAATATAAAACAATTTAATATCAAGTATAAACAACACTTTTCTTCACCTTTAATGATGTAGTTACTTATCTGATTCAAAAAAAATCTAAGGAATCTTTAATATGACTAGGCATATTTTGTACAACTGGATTAAATATACTATCTAATAATAGTGAAATGCCTTCAGTCTCCAGAGATAAAAGAATTTTTAGACCCAAGAGAGGGCCAGTCTTCAGAAATGTACTGGTTCACAGACACAAAACTTTGGGGCAGCTATAGAGTAAATACAAAGTGACATCTTCGTATTAAGTTGTGGCATGCCTTTGCTTGAAGATTAGGGCAAAAACTATAAGTTTAAAAGGAGGTGGAGCACAATCCTTGTGTCATTTAGGAATACCGAACACAATCCCCATTTTAGGATACTTAATACTCGTAAAATTCAGGTTCACTATGCCCCTATGTCAACAAATCTGACAAAATGCTGTTCACTTTTTTATATTTATTATGAATTTGATAAAGCTCAATTTTCTTGTATTTATCAGTGTTTGTTAGCATATCTTCGACAGCTTTGAAACATAACAAGTCCACCACCTTTACCGGCTATCATGAATCTAAGTTCTTTCTTACTCATTAATTCAAGCAGTGCCTTATTTTGATGATAAGACAAATTGTAAAAGTGTCCTTTGGATTTAGTGCTCAAAACTTTAATCAATCCCTTTTACAGGTATCCTAAAAAGCTTGTATGGCAGATAACAGTGATGGATTAAAGACCGATGGTTTCCTTACATCAGTTCTAGACAGAAGGGTATCTTTAAAAATAAGGTTAAGATTTAATTTTCTGGTAAATCAACCAAAGTTTTTGATAAGTCAGCCTAGTTCTTAAAGATAAAAGAGAAATCCCAATAAAAAAAAAAATTGCAACTACATACTAGAAAAAGTCTCATTGATAAAATTATGAATGATACTTTTACCTGAAAGCTGAGTAACATTCTCATTGAAACACGTATCCACACAACTGGTGTTTATCCAACCATGACCCATCTCTCTCTCCCTCTCATGTTCTGGCTATCCCCTTCACCCTTCATCTGAATTTATTGCCTAGAGAGTTCATTGTGGACTGCCGAAATGTGCTCATTGTTTTAATCTGTTAAGTGTTTTGCTGAGTCACATGATTTGTCACATAATGTATTTTATATGTTATATATGTAATGTCTTCCTTTTTACTTTTATTCTGATAAAGTCCTTTGGATAAGTGGGATGAAAACAGGGAACCAATAAATTTGTTCATCTCCAGATACTGTTTATTTGGTGTTTTTAGTTCTCCTGCAAAAACATCAAAATGTGGTAATGTTATTAATCATGCGTTGCTTGTTTGCACATTTTAGTTATTAGAATCAAATAATTGAGCTCCGCTCTTTGAATTACAGATTTTTTTTTGCCTTTCCACCATCCTCCTCCAACCATCAGCTCTACTTCATAGTCACCCAATTAGCAGTTTGTTCTCTTGTGGCCACCAGGGGCAAGGATCAGCCAAGTTAATGAAAAATCATCATACTGCAAACAGATGGAATGCATCTCTGTGTGGGAACAATCAGCACTGGTTCTAAAATGTGTCATCAACTATGGGGTAATTTTCCAGAAGTGTATAACCTTTCATAAGTTGTTGAAAGGCATCTGAACACATGATTCTGACTTGAAAGTAATAAACTCGGTTCTGTTTATATTCATCACAAACATAAACAAAGAGAAAAAAATGGACCATAGTACTTTTACAACATGCGAAAGAGTCAAAAATTTAAGACCAACATGTGTTACAGGGTATAAACCTTCTTAATCCCCTTTTAAGTACAACAATTTAGATTATTCTCTTTTACCATATAAACCACTGCCTCATTCCTTACTTAACAAACATCAGCATACTCTCAAACAGGATACTTTGGTATGCATATTTGATGTGCTGAGGAATACAAGTCTAAGTGATCTTTGCAGTCCTGGGTACTAGTGTCACCGTGGGTAAACTTTGGGTACTTGATTCCAGCCTTACTTGCTTTCCAGTTGGGGAATGACTAGTGGAGACAGGCATCACTGCCTGCAATAGTGCCAGTCTCTCTTGCTATCTTTTGATCTATTCCATGTCATCTTGTATGGGGTCTGAAATGGAAAATTCAGAGTCCCCCACCCTTTTGCACTGATGCTAATGGTAAAAACACAAGACATTTTCAACTCTACCTTTTAAAATGACTAAATAAAAAATATATAGGCACTGAGGGCCTAAACCCAATAAGCTTCACACCTAGAATGGACTGTACTAAATATCTAAAGACGTTCAATTTAAGTAAAAAACGTAATAAAGGTTTTTTATGTAAAGGATTAAGTTTTTTTTTTGAAGGAACAGTATGCTGAGAGTGTTTTGGAGGTGAAAAGAGTGTCTGATAGAGTGATGTTTATGAAGCTGGAAATTGATGGTGTAATGATGAATGTTGTTAGTGCATATGCTCCACAAGTTGGGTGTGCGATGGATGAGAAAGAAAAATTTTGGAGTGAGTTGGATGAAGTGGTGATGACTGTACCCAAGGGTGAGAGACTGGTGATTGGAGCAGATTTCAATGGGCATGTTGGTGAAGGGAATAGAGGGGATGAGGAAGTGATGGGTAGGTATGGTGTTAAGCAAACAAATGCAGAAGGTCAGATGGTAGTGGATTTTGTGAAAAGGATGGACATGTCTGTGATGAATACGTATTTTAACAAGAGAGAGGAACATAGGGTGACATACAAGAGTGGAGGAAGATGCACACAGGTGGATTATATCTTATGTAGAAGGGCCAGTCTGAAGGAGATTGGAGACTGTAAAGTGGTGGCAGGGGAAAGTGTAGTTAGGCAGCATAGGATGGTGGTTTGTAGGATGACACTGGTGATCAAGAAGAGGAGGATGAGTGTGAGGGCAGCACCAAGGATCAAATGGTGGAAATTGAAAAAGGGTAATTGTGAGGTGATTTTCAGGGAAGAGTTAAGACAGGCACTGGGTGGTAGTGAAAAGTTACAGAATAGCTGGGTAACTACAGTAGAGCTAGTAAGAGAGGTGGCTAGAAAGGTGCTTGGTGTGACATCTGGAAAGAGGAAGGAGGACAAGGAGACCTGGTGGTGGAATGAAGAAGTACAGGAGAGTATACTGAGAAAGAGGTTGGCGAAGAAGAAGTGGGATTGTCAAAGAGATGAAGAAAGTAGACAAGAGTATAAGGAGATGAGGTGCATGGCAAAGAGAGAGGTGGTGAAGGCTAAGGATAAGGCATATAAAAAGTTGTATGAAAGGTTGGACACTAAGGAGGGAGAAAAGACCTGTACCGATTGGCTAGACAGAGGGACCGAGCTAGTAAAGATGTGCAGCAGGTAAGGGTGATAAAGGATAATGAGGGAAATGTACTCACAAGCGAGGAGAGTGTGTTGATCAGATGGAAAGAGTACTTTGAGGGGCTGATGAATGAAGAGAATGAGAGGGAGAGAAGGTTGGATGATGTGCAGATAATGAATCATGAAGTGCAGTGGATTAGCAAGGAGGAAGTAAGGATAGCTATGAAGAGGATGAAGAATGGAAAGGCTGTTGGTCCAGATGACATACCTGTGGAAGCATGGAGGTGGTTAGGTGAAATGGCAGTGGAGTTTTTTACTAGATTGTTTAATGAAATCTTGGAAAGTGAGAGAATGCCTGAGGAATGGAGAAAAAGTGTTTTGGTACCGATTTTTAAGAATAAGGGTGATGTGCAGAGCTGTAGTAACTACAGAGGGATTAAACTGATCAGTCACAGCATGAAGTTATGGGAAAGAGTAGTGGAAGCTAGGTTAAGAAGGGAGGTGATGATTAATGATCAGCAGTATGGTTTCATGCCAGGAAAGAGCACTACAGATCCGATATTTGCTCTGCGAGTGCTGATGGAGAAGTACAGAGAAGGTCAGAAGGAGTTGCATTGTGTCTTTGTGGATTTAGAGAAAGCATATGACAGGGTGCTTAGAGAGGAGTTGTGGTATTGTATGAGGAAGTCGGGAGTGTCAGAGAAAGTATGTAAGAGTGGTACAGGATATGTACGAGGGTAGTGTGACAGTGGTGAGGTCTGCGGTGGGAGGGACAGATACGTTTAAGGTGGAGGTGGGATTACATCAAGGATCAGCTCAGAGCCCTTTCTTATTTGCAATGATGATGGACAGGTTGACAGATGAGATCAGACAGGAGTCCCCATGGACTATAATGTTTGCAGATGACATTGTGATCTGTAGTGAGAGTAGGGAACAGGTGGAGGAGACCCTGGAGAGGTGGAGATATGCTCTAGAGAGAAGAGGAATGAAGGTCATCAGGACTAAGACAGAATATATGTGTGTGAATGAGAGGGAGGGTAGAGGAATGGTGAGGATGCAGGGAGTAGAGGTGGCGAAGGTGAATGAGTTTAAGTACTTGGGATCAACAGTTCAGAGTAGCGGTGGGTGTGGAAGAGAGGTGAAGAAGAGAGTACAGGCAGGATGGAGTGGGTGGAGAAGAGTGTCAGGAGTGATTTGTGACAGACAAGTACCAGTAAGAGTGAAAGGGAAGGTCTACAAGAGGGTAGTGAGACCAGCTATGTTATATGGGTTGGAGACAGTGGCATTGACAAAAAGGCAGGAGTCAGCGTTTGACGTGGCAGAGTTGAAGATGTAAAGATTTGCACTGGGTGTGGTGAGGATGGACAGGATTAGGAATAAGTATATTAGAGGGTCAGCCCAGGTTGGAAGGTTTGGAGACAAAGCCAGAGAGGCAATATTATGTTGGTTTGGACATGTGCTGTGGAGGGATGCAGAGTATATTGGGAAAAAGATGCTAAGGATGAACCTGCCAAGTAACAGGAAAAGAAGGAGGCCTAAGATAAGGTTTATGGATGTGGTGAGAGAGGACATGCAGGTGGTTGGTGTGACAGAGCAAGATGCAGAGGACAGGAAGAAATGGAAACAGTTGATCTGCTGTGGCGACCCCTAATGGGAGCAGCCGAAAGAAGAAGAAGATTACGTTTTTTACATAAATTGAACATCTTTCTATAGTTAGTATGATCCATTCTAGGTGTGGAATTTATTGTGTTTAGGTCGTCAGTGGCTGTATATTTTTTATCTGGAACAATGGCTTTTTGACTCTGCTTTTCCCCAAAGGTAGGTCACATGCAGGTTTAATGACTGCAGTTATTTCTTCCTGGCAGAGATTTGCTTGGTAAAGATGGCACTGGTTTCCATTTCCACTCCCCATGTCCCAGAAGAGGAGGAGTATCCCTGAGCAATGATGTGTTTACATAAGTTTGCACATACTCTGTTAGTTTAAAAACTGCTAACTGATCTGCATATCTGACATGGAATAAAGCAAGAAATTTAGACTGGCATGTTACTTCCAAGATTTCTAGAATTTTCTGATGTAAGGCCTATTGCTTTCCTTTTTGGAAGAGGGCATTATTGTAATTTGGTGGCACCCCTATCGACTTTGAGTCATCACTAACATCTCCCTCAAAGTATCTACATTTGAGTAGTATCTGCTCCCTGCCAATATAATCAATAAATCAGTGAATTATACATTGGGGGAGGTTTTTGGTTATAAATCTCAATATTATTCTATTCTCCCTTTCTATTACCAGAGGGTTGTTCATCTCTAACAGCAATTTAAACTCTGACTTAATGAAACTGACATGATCACTTTCATGCTTGCCTTCTGGTATCCTAATAAAATGGAGATTGTTTCTCTTATTTATTTTGCAACAAAACCAAACTGCCACAGTCATCAAACCACAGGGGTAAAATAAAAAAAGTTCTCATGAACAAGTTATTAAAAGTTGTAAAGCTCTTTCTTCGACATCAATTTGCATAGAATCCTTCAGAACAACTCAAAACATATAACCACCCTCAAATTTAAAAGCCCAAATGAGCTACATCATACCCAGTATTCTTAAAGGTGTATAACCTATTACAACATCAAACACGTTTGATGTAAATGCATTCAATTGAACGAATATATATATATATATATATATATATATATGTAAAACATAGAAATATCCACAAATGTTTAAACAAACAGTGCAATATTGGCTATATAATGATAAACTGGTTGTAGTGGAATTACACTAAGAACTCATACAATAAAAGTCATATAGTAAAATTTAATTTTGTAAAGCCCTTGTTTTGGCATCAACCAGCAGTGTTGCCTTTTACAGGTCCATATTCCTCAGTTTCAATATATTTGTGATGGAAACATTCTCATTAGGACCAGATTATCTTGTAAATTTAATAAAAGCTGCCAACGCAGTTCCCTTAATTCAAGAATGGTCTCCCGTGGACCCCCTCTGGGGTTAGGTAACCTTCTCTAACACCCCAAATCTAAGCAACTTAAAATCTAAGCATACTATTGTGTGTTTATAAAGTGCATTATTTGTATTCATTGTACGAATATTGTAGTTGTTATCCACCTGTGTAAAATGATCCGCAGGGGTCACAAATAGCAATATATATGACACCTGTGGAGGTGCAATTGCAAAAGTCAGCTTATTTATTTTCGAAATCATCAGGCATAGACTCCATTTGGTGTACATGAACCTGCAAATCACTAAATCATTAAATTGAGCAGGATGCAGAGTTTTGGCCTCTTTCTGTGCTGTGTATTACACTCAGTGTCTAATTTTTGCTTCTGATAACATTGGAAGCCTGGAGTTTTTTATAATTTTTGCTGACATCAGTTTTGAGGTGTTCATAGGTTCATAGGTTCATAGGTTAGTACTAGGCTAACTGCCCTTGTGAGCCATTTTAAGCCTAGCCAATTATCCCCTGTGAGGTTTAAACCCTGTACTTTGTGTTTGTAAGGCAAACATCTGTGGTGTGTGTGTCATTGAGATTTCACTGAGGACTGCTTCTACCACAGAGATGAGCAATAAAATTGGTGAATGTAGGTCTGAATGAGTTTCACACATTTGAAGAGAGGCTACTGTCATTTAACTTCTTCCTGCAACTACCTCGTTGTGTAAAAAGCACACAGACTATCTCAAAGACTGGAAACCACTTTTTTCTTTGTTATTTTACCCAAGTAGTATTACTAACTTTAAGATGAGAGGCTTTACTTAACTGATAAGTGCTGTGTGGTTACAGTCAGAAAGATTAGATATACTTCAAGCTAATTTTGTCCTAACGGATCCTCCTCTGAATTCAGGCTTGTGTCATCACTGCACATTCATGTGCATGCCCTGTTATTGTCTTAATAATTGTGCTATGAGAATCTTCTCAAGAATTAATCTGGCTTCTGGGGTCATCAAAATCTTAGAGCAGGAGGAATTTTATGAAAAACTGGAGGTGCTTCCATGATGTGTGTGTGTGTGTGTGTGTGTGTGTGTGCACACACACACACACGCACATACAGAGAGAGAAATGTGTGTGTGTGTGTGTGTGTGTGTGTGTGTGTGTGTGTGGGGGGGCTTAGAATGACATGTGGCTGTCCTTACTGAGATGTGTTTCATTTGTCTTCATGGATTATAATTGTGAATTAATTGTGTTGGAAGTCTCTCCTGATGCCTGAAACTGTATTTAAAGAAGTTTAAGTAAAGCTTGTTTTGTTTTACAAAAAAAAAAAGTCTGAAGTCCCTACATTGACTAAATCAATGTTTTATTTTACCTGAGTCTCTATAGTGACTGAATAAATGTTTTATTTCATCAATCTAAAGCCTAACATCAGTATACCAGCTGTATAAACCAGTGTTATGTGCATAATGGAGTTAATTTCATGATGAATGTCACCAACAATGTCTATTTTCTTAAAATAATAACCCCAAAGATGTCAGAAATATTGGAGAATGCGGCCACAAAGATACTACAGCTACTATAAATAGTATGAAAAGTGCTTTTAAGTTACTCTGTGGGTTGAAGCATGGGTAGGCTGCAACATCCTCAGGATAAAGGGTAAAACTGCTACAGGTTTTTTCTGAATGTGACATAGTTATTGTGCACTAAACACTAATGACCCATTGTGGTTTTGGAAAGGCTCTTTATATGGATGTGAAAGAAAGCAATGTTGTAGTATGTGCCTTAGACAAACAAAATTTTGATATAGTAGAGACAGTAGATAAACTGGAGTAAGGAAAAGTGAATATGCAGGTGGTTGTAGAGACGTGTAAATGTAAGACTTAAGACATGTAATAGCTCTCAACCTTCTATCTCCAAAATGTGAGACACTGCATCTTATAATGTGGAACAAATGGGCAAAATGTGGAATACTTATTAACAGTTTAATAACAACTTTAGCTAGGAAGTTCACAGGATGATTAAAATGTATTACTTTATACATAAAAAAAAGTTATGATGAATTAATGCAATTCAGTATTACTTAGCATGGATAGTAGTTTAAAATGATTATCAATGAATCTGTGATAGATCATTTCAGTGTAGAACAGTGAGGAACATGGACATTTTATGACTCAAAAGAGGAACATTCCTCATAATGAGATACATGTGAGAAGCATCCATTTGTTGCTCTGGAAGCAGTTGTATTATCACACACATTGTGTTCTAGAAAGTGTTCTGTTGTTGGAATTGCTGAAAGGATGCCTCACATAGCAGGGCGTACTGAAACTGCATATTAAATTTGTTGAGCTGCATTCATGAAAACAATATATTAAAAAATCCTGTTGTAGCACAAATCTTATTAACCATGTTTTGGGAAAAGTAATCTAAGCAATCGTGAGCTTTTTATAGTGTAAGAAAGGATAATGAAAATTAATTCAAATTAACTTCAAAGTATGTTTTGAGGTTCTGAGTTGAACAAGCTGCTGAATATGATCATTCCTTATGAGTCAAAGTATGGTATGCTGCAACAGTGGTAAATACTGCTTTACATTAACCAAGTATCATATTCTGCTTTTGTGAATTGTCTTTTGCTTTAAAACAAGTAAATCTGACTATGTTTTAGAAATCTGATCAGCTTTTTTCCTATGAAACTAAAATAGAGCTGTGCTGCTTGTAAAATAAAATATATGGTGAACACTCTGCTTAGCTGTGTAAGTATGAAAAGTTAAGTTTTAACACTGATGAAAATGATGTGTTGGTAACTCGGCTAACCAGTTCTGCCCTAAAAAGAGAGAAAAAACATGCATGACGAGGCTTCATCTGAATAAGCTGTGATGCACGGCACTTACGCTTTAGCCACTATCTGTGAATTCTTTGTAAAGATGAGAAAACTAAACAGTGCTTTTCTGAATGGTTCACAAATGTTGCACATTTTTAATGAATAGAGAATGCTGACAAAATTATTTTAAACTAATGCTGTGGTGGGAAACAGATTTTGTACACACTAGTTATCAACAATAATTAAGCTTTGAGGTTTTATCTCTAAAAATAAAACCTTGTGGCAGTAAAAGGGACTTAAACTTATATGCTATGTGAAAAGAATGGGTGTACAATCTTGGTGGAAACACAAATTGCTGGTACTGAAAATGAAATCCAAAAATAAAAATCAGGCTTGTGCTGAAAATAAAGTAGTGATTATGGAAGGCAAAACTTACTTAGTACTAATAAACCAAGGTCTGCTAAGAGGGTGGCTGAATAGAATTCCAAGCCAAAATATCAGTAACCGACTCTGACTTCAAACAGTGCAGAATAACAGAATTGTGCTGAAATGCAGTCAGGTGATGCTGAAATGCTAAGTGTGGTCGCAAAGATGAATAGCGTTATTATCTCACAAAAAACAGTTGTTGAGGTCCTCTTTGCAGATACCTTATAAAACTTATAAAGTTATTTGCCACCCTAATCAAATAAGGTATGGAGAAAACTCAGTTGCGGTGAAATGTATGAACAGAGATGTTAGAGCATGTCATCACTATACATATAAACACAAATACGAATATAAATGCAAATATAGAATAAAAATACTTCATGAATGTGCTGAGTGGCAGACTTACCTGATTAGTATAACAAATTGGAAGTCTCTTTTTTAATTTCTCCAAATCTTTTGTGTTTCTGATAACATGACTGGTATGAACCCCACACCTAAGTCAAAGTACCAATAACGTTCATGAAATTAGTCTTGTTTCAATCCTTGAGGTCAGCCAAAACTGCTTTTCATAACACCCGCAATGTGCCCAGTAATGACTCCTTCTGTAATTCTTATGGGGTTACATGTATTGGTAACATATCTAAATACAACTGTAAATTCTTTTTTATAAGACCAGTTGCTCCTACTGCTATTGGAACTGTCTAGGTGTCTTTCTTCCACATTGCTCTTGTTTCTGCCTGCAAATCTTAACATTTTATGAATTTGTGTCTCCCTGTACACAAGACACTGTAGCCACTGGGTGTAGTGATTTCAGTGGTGAATGCTACTTTTGCCTTCTTTTCATGGACAACTATATTAAGTTTTCTGACATTTATATTTTGAACTGTTGGTAATGGGTGATCCCATGTATCATTTTCTGTGATGCTTTGTGCCTCGTGTTTCCAGTGTTTTTCAGCCACTTCAGTATCATAATGTTTGCACAATCCCCAGTGCAACAGTCTTGCCACATTATTATGGCTTTCAGTATACAGTCCTTCTGCCATTAGTATGTCACCAGCAACAAGGTGTGTGACTGTTTCCAATTCTGTTTTACAAAACCTACATTTGTCTGTTTCTCCCACATGTTCAATGGATTTTGTAAACTAACATGTACCTAGCCTACTGTCTTGGGCCGCCAATATTAACCTTTTATCTCTTGGTTTGAATTTGCCTCTCCTTAACCATTCCTGTGTTCAATCCAGACCAACATGAGGTTCTTCCAGAAGTTTTCTATACTTGCAACTGTACTTATGCATGTTCCACATTTTTTGCCTTCTCATCCAGTCCTTCACCTTATATTCTTTCTTTTGTTTTTTGGCACATTCAGTTGCTGGCTGATTTTTATCTACTTCTGGTTTGATTTTCATTCCTGCTTGATGCTGATATGCTTTTGCTAGACAAAGCAGGGGAGTCATCTTATACTTATTCTCCTCATGTTTCAAAACTTTCACTACGTTTGGGTCTTATGAGGTCAGCAGATATGTGTGCAGTCCTACAGTTGCAGTTCTATACATGTAATCAATTTCAAGGAGGCCCATACCTCCTTCATAACAGGGAATATATAATCTTGGTATGCACTGATTTTTATAAATCATTTGTTGAGCATGAAGCATCCTTCTTATTTTCCTGTTTAATCTATCCAACATGTTTTGGGGCCAGTCAATCACTCCAAAAGTGTAAGTTAGGACAGGAAGAGCAAATTGGTGTATAGCTTGAATTTTGCTCCTGGATGTCAACGCTGTTTTCAGGATTAATTTAAGTCTTCTAAATGATTCCATACTAAGTTTTATTTGCATTTGTTCATGTTTTATTGTTGATCCTTCATCAGTTCCCAAATATTTATACACTCACTCCTGCTCATGTTCTTTTATATCACCTTCTTGTGCCAAACTGATGTTCTTTTGGTGATGCAGTTTTCCTGCTTTAAACTTTGCTTAATGGGTTAAGGGCAAGACAGAATAGCAGTGGTGACAGAAAGTCATTCAGGAATATCCCCCTTTGAATTTTTATCCCTGCAATAATAATTTGTCCTTTATCAAGGCTTAATTGCGAAGTGTTGTGCCACTGTTTCATGGTCAATGTAATGTAGTCAGTCAGTGTAGGGTGTATCTTATATATTTTTAAACACTCCTTTATCCATGAATGTGGGCTACTATCGAATGCTTTTTTATAGTTAATCCATGCCATACTTAAATTCTTCCCCTTTTACAGTTTTCCACTATGACTTTATTTAACAATAAATGATCCTTTGTTCCATATGACTTTCTTTTATTGCCATGATTGAGTTTTCTTCTAAATGACTACAGCTCTGTCGGTGTCAATTCCAGTGTATAGGTTATACGTCATTGGAAGGCAAGTTATTGGTCTATAATTTTTAGGGTAGCTTTCAGGTTCAGTCTTAAGTAGGATCATTGTTTTTTCTGTTGTTAGCCAGGTTGGTGTCTGTTCGGGATGTGCAAATAAATAGTTCTTACTCATGGCTAAATCTTAGTGCAAAGATGTTAATACTTTTAACCAGAAGTTAGGTACTGCATCTGGGCCTGGGGATTTCCAATTAGAGGCTTTCCTTAACTTTGTTTCAGTCTATCTGGCTATTACTTCATCCCATTTCATATCTTGAACCTTTAAACTTCTTTTACTTCTTATATCCATTTAGCATCTTTGTTATATTCCACAGGATCTTCATAAATACTTACCCAAAATGTATTTATTTCTTCTTTTTTAGTGGTCTTTCAATTCCTTTTATCTTGTTTCCCAATTCTCTATAAAACTTTTTTGGGTCATCAATAAAATGCTTATTTTATACTTTTCCTTTATATTCATCTGTGTATCTTCTAATTTTTTCCATCTATGCTGAGATTTTTAATTTATTTGTGATTGTGCATGATAGATCTTGGTCTGTTCTAATACTGCGCATTGCCTTTATCACATCTATCTTTTATACTCCTCCAACAGTGACACTTCTTGTCTCCACTGCTTTATAGTTTTCTCTGTTCTACTTCTGTGGTACACCTGCACTGGCCCAGTAATCAAGGAGCCTCAATCCTTACCATAACACTGGCAACAGTGAGGGACATACGCAATGGGAGGATGACAAGTACACGCACAGTAAAGTACAGTTTCCCTTAAGAGCACACAGAGATCACAGTCAGTCTGGAGCTGGTTTCTCCATCTTTCTCCAGATCCACAATAAGACTCCCCACTGGCACAGCTATAGGGTTAAAATTTCAGCTGAGGTGTCAATCCAAGACCTCCAGCACCTTCTCTGTCCAACCAGTGCTTCATATCCCTGCGTGTGTTGCTGACACACACACACACACACACACACACACACACACACACACACACACACACACACACACACACACACACACACTTTGAGATTTGATTTATATACAAACACACACAAACACACACCCGGGGAAGGCTGGCACAGGTTTACTAGCTATGCCCCCTTCTGCCCAGACTATAAGGTAGTTATCACTGCCACCATCCCCTACTTATCAGCTACTATAAAGGACCTTACAAAGGGTGACCAATCCTACTGTGTAATGTTACTATTATCCAAATGGTAAGTGTGACCAAGACCAAGGTTATTTAGGAGTGGCTTGCACAGTGTCACCAAATACATATGCAAGTACTCTCAGAGCTTAAATATGTCCCACAAATATCAGCCACAAAGATAGGTTTAAATATATTTAACAATAAATAATAAAAGAACAAGACAATACTCAATCAACACATTAACTACAGAGTTCAGAATCACAGGAAATATTTTAAAACAACATTGCAGGACAGTCTCAAATAAATACAGTAAACAATATTCCTAACCATATCTAAGAGAAATTACTGTGCTCTAGAATTACTTACAGTGCAACACACAGGTAGAAGTGCTGAATGGATGTTTCTAGGTCCAAGACAAGATACAAAATGCCCAGTCTCTCTATCTGAGAGACTTCTTAAATTAATATCACATATTACTGCTGGGTAAGCCTGGATGACATCACTCTTTGTCACCTGCCTTCAGTTTCCAGGCTAATGGAAACTTAACAAAATTTAACAGTTATATGTGAAAAATACATATCTCTCAGATGTTTGCTCTGAACTGGAAGTCGTAAAACGATTAAACACTTTTATATTTGAAACCTGGTAATTATTTCTGTTTCAAGACAATAGGAAAACCTCTAGCTCTAGACATCATGTCTGCTTACTGAGAGATAACACAATCATAAAGCACTTTACTTTTCAACTTGAGGTTTTGCAAGTTAACTCTGTATGTTCCAGCTTCTACTATTAAAACCTACATTTGCACAGGTATATAGTTTATATACATTTCTGTTCTTTTCCAGTAGGGTACACTGTGGTTACATTCTTGAAGCGCAGTACATAACATATAGCTCAACACGCACTTCTGCACCAGCAGTTTAATATACACATAACATATAGTTCTCTTACATTTGTAAGACAAGCATATGAATCATATTAATATTCACAAATGAGGCATGACTATCCACAAAATTCCAGATAGCTGGGCTGGCAGTGTCACATTTCTTCCCTTCATGAAAACTCAAGCTAGTTATTCAAGTGACCCTTGAGAAACATTGCTTGAGAGGGTGAACCTATCTGGGGATACCTTACCCCATTCCCTGTCTTGACAGCCCATCTTTGTTGGCATAGCTAACCCCACTGCAGTGCTGCACTGTCATATCGTATCATATGCTTGCAACCCTAGGTTCCACCTTAGTAACTTGGCATTTTGCTGGCTGGCTCGATGTAGCCATGTTAAGGGATTGTGGTCTGTAACTACAGTGAATTTCCTTCAGTACAGATAAGGCTGAAGTTTCTGCAGTGTCCACACTATGGCTAGGCATTTATTTTCTACAGCTGCATAGCATTCCTCCCTGGGTTGGAGCCTACAACTGAGATAATCCACTGGGTGCTCTTCTCCCTCTGAAGAAACCTGGATAAGTACATACCCCACCCCATGGTTTGAAGCATCCACTTGCACAGCAAATTTTTTGCTGTAATCTGGACTGGATAACACAGGAGGTCTTCTCAAAGTTCCATTAAGCTTCTGGAATGCCTGCTCACATGGGGTCTATATGAGAACATCGAAGTTTCACAACTTTGAATGTTCTAATATCGACCCCTATTCACCGAATGCTTACAACATCGAACATGCAAAACAGCAAATTATTTCCTAGGGAAATAATTTGCTGTTCCAAAACACATACACACAACACAAGCACACCAAACAAACAGCAATCCACACACATACACCTAAAATCTTACATCTAACCCTACACTAAACTGTACATACACCACTAACTATCCACTTACCTTAACCCAAACCCTAACCCTAAGGACCGTCACTATCTCACACTCACCTCACCCGTGCCCTAACCCTAACTCAGAAATGCAGATGCAGGGCAACTTTACCAAAAAGACAGAGCCTTGGTTGATGTAAAAAAGCTTTATATAAATCACAGCACACGTTGTAGCCACAAAATAAGGCTAGTACACATAAAATAAGCATAAGATATAAATAAAACGAAAAAATACAACCAAATAAAGCATAAAAACAAGAAGTTAAGCGCTTTCGTCAAATGTTTGACTTCTTCAGAACTAATAATTAATGGCTTCCCATGTTTAAAATACTGTGTCTATCCAATCAGCTTACTACTAGAATCAACATCACTTCCTCCCAGATAGTCAAAACATGTCAGTAATCAAACAGTTATCTTCTTCTTCTTCTTTCAGCTTTTTCCCGGTTAGGGGTCGCCACAGCGGATCACCTGTCTGCTCATGATTGGCAGTAGAGTTTTACAGTGTCGAGTTGCCAGCCCGGAGCCCAACCTTCCACAGAAGGCACACACACGCACACACTCACACCTAGGGCCAATTTAGAGTGTCTAATCCACCTACAGCATGTCTTTGGGATGTGGGAGGAAACCGGAGGAAACCGGAGGAAACCGACGCGTCCACAGGGAGGACATGCAGACTCCACACAGAAGGCACTCAGGCCGAGAATCGAACCGGAGAACCTCTTGCCATGAGGCGGCAATGCTAACCGCTGCACCACCGTGGCCACCAAACAGTTATATTGCAATGATTTATAAATGCATAAGCATACATATAAAGAATGCTATCATATAGTCTAGTAAAATACTATATAAAAACTACTAATAGGGCAAGTTACCAAATAATATGGTGACTAATGAATCATAAAAGAATTTTTATAACATAAACAAATGTTTTAACCTCAAAAGTGAAGCTAATGAGATTCTGTCATTAAGACCTGGGAATATGCATTCAGTCTGATCTGCCATTTTAATTCAATGAATTTTAAATAATCATCTGCAGGTCCACCCTGAGGTCCCAAATCCACTTGCTCTAGTATGAAAAAACTAAAGGCCTGGTTTTTTTGATTGCTAACATGTTTGTATAATGCATTGTTCATATTCATCTGCCTAATATCATACAGGTGTTGGTAAATTCTAAGCCTGAATGCATTTCATGCATGAGACCATTCTGACCTGCATGGAAATTATACTGGAAAACAATTTCCTTACATTTGAGGGCCATCTGTTTAGGCAAAGACAAGATGTTGCTATGGGTGCATGCTGTGCAGCAATTTTTGCTAATGTGGTTTTGGCACAATGGGAGGACCTTTTTGTGCTAAATTCTGAATACAGGGCTTCATGGGTATTGTATGGGCGATACCTTGATGATATTGTCCTGTTTTGGAATGGATCAGAACATGACCTGAATAGGTTTTTTTCGTATATTAATGGGACTACCAGTTTCCTGAGAGTCACTATGAAAAAAGAACTAGACTATGTCAACTATTTAGATGTAACTATCAGGAAGGACTATGTTAACAGTTGTTTTACATCACAATTATACAGGAAACCAACTTATTCAAACACCCTACTACATTATACCAGTGCGCACCCATTGCACCAAAAGAAGGCCCTTGTAAAGGGCCAATATGTCAGATTGGCCAGAATGGTACCTGACATCGAAGATTTTGCCAATGAGTGTGATGTAATGCTGAACATGTTCCTGAGAAGGGGTTACCCTGAGTCCTTTATTATGGATATTATTCAAGAGGTTAAAAATAAGAGGATTAGTGGACACTTTACTGCATTATTGGGACATGGTAGTAGTAATCAGAATAATGGGAAGCAACAAAACATAGATTTTTCATGTTCACTTACACTTCTGACTTTAGCAAAATCAAGCACGTGATGTACAAATACTGGAAAATCTTCAGCACTGACAGTGATGTACTGGAAAAACATAGGGAATAGGCCTAGGATAGTATATAGGAGGGACACATCACTTAAAGGGCTACTCGAGAAAAGCCAGTGTGACTTGACTATGGGGGGTACTTTTAAATGTGGCAGATGTCCCCAGTGCCCATTTATTATGGACAATGATAAGTTCAAGCTTAAAAATTTTGGATACATCACCAACAACAAGATGGTAGTCTATATTGCTGCCTGCAGAGTATGTAAAAACTACTACGTGGGAAAAACTAAAAATGCATTCAGGCTTAGAATTTACCAACACCTGTATGATATTAGGCAGATGAATATGAACAACGCATTATCCAAACATGTTAGCAATCAACCAAACCATACCTTTAGTTTTTTCATACTAGAGCAAGTGGATTTGGGACCTCGGGGTGGACCTGTAGATGATTATTTAGAATTCATTGAATTAAAATGGCAGATCAGACTGAATGCTTATTCCCCCCCAGGCCTTAATGACAAAACCTCATTAGTTTCGCTTTTGAGGTTAAAACATTTGTTTATGTTATAAAAATTATTTTATGATTCATTAGTCACCATATTATTTGGTAACTTGCCCTGTTAGTAGTTTTTATGTAGTATTTTACTAAACTATATAATAGCATTCTCTATATGTATGCTTATGCATTTATAAATCATTGCAATATAACTGTTTGATTACTGACATGTTTTGACTATCTGGGAGGAAATTATGTTGATTCTAGTAGTAAGCTGATTGGATAGACACAGTATTTTAAACATGGGAAGCCAGGAATTATTAGTTCTGAAGAAGTCAAACATTTGACAAAAACACTTAACTTCTTGTTTTTATGCTTTATTTGGTTGTACTTTTTTGTTTTATTTGTATCTTGTGCTTATTTTATGTGTACTAGCCTTATTTTGTGGCTACAATGTGTGCTGTGATTTAGATAAAGCTTTTTTACATCAACCAAGGCTCCGTCTTTTTGGTAAAGTTGCCCTGCATCTGCATTTCTTGGTTTCTAACCCTAACTCACCTACCCTGCCCTAACCCTCACGTTCACACAATCGCACACTTAACTGACCCGCGCCCTAACCCTAACTCACCTATCCCACCCTAACCCTCACGTCCACACAATCGCATACATACCTAACCCATGCTCTAACCCTAACTCACCTAACCTGCACCCAATCGCACACTTACCTGAACCCGACCCGTAACTTTCCACCACAGCGTTGAAAATAGTGAAACAACAGAAACAGACAACCGAATTCTTTCCCTAGGAAAAAAATCGGTTTTCTGTAGCTTCTTTTCAGCGTTCGCTCAATAGGGGTTGATATTAGAACATTCAAAGTTTGCCGGGGTCCACACTACCTTATCTGGCCTGTTTTGTCCTTGTCAGGTCTGCAAGGGGAGCAGCTATGGTACTATAAGTGGGGACGAACTTTCTATAGTACCCTGCTGCCCCTTAGAATACCCTCACCTGCTTTTTGGTAACAGGGTCAGGCCATGCCTGAATGGCTTCCACTTTGGCAGGTTCTGGCCTGATCTTACCACTCCTCACTCTGTGTCCCAGGCAGGAGACCTCTGCCATACCCACCTGACATTTGCTGGGCTTAATGGTCAACCCTGCCCTCCGTAGTCTGCCCAGCACCTCCCTAACATGCTGAAGGTGCTCTTGCTAGGAATGGCTGTATATGGTAATATAATCTAGGTAAGCAAGGGAAAAATCTCCTGCTCCTGCTAGGATATAATCTACCAGGCTCTGGAAAGTCACAGGGGCATTTTTCATCCCAAAGGGCATCTTCATGAACTCATACAAGCCAAAAGGAGTCACAAAGGCTGACCTCTCTCTAGCACTGGGAGTCAAGGGCAGCTGCCAGTAACCCTTGGTAAGATCAATAGTGGTAAGATACTTAGCCCCACCCAGCTGCTCTAGGGTTTTATCTCCCCTAGGCATGGGGTAAGCATCTGACTCTGTGTGACTATTTAATTTCCTGTAGTCCACACAGAACCTGGTGCTGCCATCCTTCTTTGGTACCAGCACTACTGGGGAGGCCCAGGGACTGCTGGACTTCTGAATTACCCCTAGTTTTAACATTTCCTGTATCTCCTCTCTCTGAGTCTGCTTGACTCTCTCATATACCATATAAGGGGCCTGCTTAATAGGCCTTTGGGGTCTTGTATCCACATCGTGCTGCACCAGGTGGGTGCACCCTGGTTTTCCAGTGAACATGTCCCCAAACTCCTGTAACACAGCTCGGATTTCTCAAACCTGGGTAGGGGATAACTGCTGGGACATTACTACCCCTTCCACTGAGGTATTAGTTTGTGCTAAACTGAGGAGATCAGTCACCAGATCCCCCTCAGACTCCTCTTGCCATCTTCTGCAAATACTCAGCACAAGGGTTTCCCTATCATGGTAAGGCCTCATCATATTAACATGATACAACCCCTGCCTCCTGCCTAGCAGGTCTACTATGTAGTTAACATCACCGACCTTCCTTACCACTTTGTAGGGTCCCTCCCAAGCTGCCTGCAGCTTGTTGTGTCTGACAAAAATGGGAACCATTACCTGCTGCCCTACAGCATACTCTCTAGCTTGAGCATTCCTATAATACCAGACCTTTTTATGCTGTTGGGCTTCTGACAGGTTCTCCTGGGCCAAGCCCATGAGTTCCCTGAGCCTTGTCCTGAGGTTTAGGACATATGCCACAACAGACTCCTTGTGGAATTCACACTCACCCTCCCACTCATCTTGAATCAAATCTAGAGGTCCCCTCACCCTATGCCCATGCAGCAATTCAAAGGGTGAAACACTTGTGGATTCCTGGGGAACCTCTCTGTAAGCAATCAACAGATGACAAATATTTGTCCCAGTCCCTCTTAAACTGGTCTGCAAATGCCCATAGCATTGTCTTGAGTGTAGAGTTTAACCTCTCAACAAAACCGTTAGTCTGGGGATGGTAGGGGTGGTCTTTAGGTGCGTCACCCCACAGTACTTCCACAGACAAGCCAGCAGGTCTGACTTGAAATTGGCAACTCTGTCTGTCAGTATTTCATTTGAGAAACCTAACCTGCTGAAAATCTCAAACAAAGCATTTGCCACATTTTCTGTCTCAACAGAGGACAGAGCCACTGCCACAGTATATCTGGTAGCATAATCTACCACTAGGATATAGTTTTTCCCTGTGGAACTCAGGGTACTGAGATGCCCCACAATATCCATAGCTATCCTCTGAAATGGCTCCTCAATCACAGGCAATGGCATCAAAGGAGCTTTCACCTTGTCTCCTGCCTTGCCTACCTTTTGGCACTGCTCACAGGTTCTGCAGTACCCTGTTACATGTCTGGAAATCCCTGGCCAATAGATGTTCTGCATAATATGTCTCTTTGTATGTTTTATGTCCATATGACCTGTGCCAGATAGTAGGCTCTGCGCACTACCAACTGATGTATTACTTCATCTTCTAGCCCTCCCTCAGGGGTCCACTCTCTATACAATAACCCTTTGTCCCAGTATACAGATTCCTCTTTCCCTTGAGAATCAGATGCTTCACTAGCTACCTCCCTGAGGCCTTGTAATGTAGGGTCTGAGAGCTGAGTTTGTCTCAACTCTCTCTTAGTAACCCTTCCCAGCTTCCCCTCCACAGGAAGTCTGGTGTTCTCTGACAGCAGTGCCTCACTGCTAGCCTGGGTACTACTACTCACCTCTGCCTTTGCAGTCACTCTGTCCTAGGGAATATAACTACCCTCCAGCAGCTGTGGCTCCCCTTCAGTCTCACTGCTATAGCATAGCTCCCTGTCTGAAGTAACCACCACAGCAGTCTTGGCTTCAACTCTGTGGTCTGTCTGGGTCCCCCCTGGGCTACCAGACCCACATGCTTGTTTCCAAGTCTGACTGAGTGCAACTGCATGCACACATAGTACTGCATTATCAAAATCATTCCCTATCAGGACATCTGCAGGGATATCCTCAAACACACCTACTTGCTTGCTTCTTTTTGCACTCTCCCAGTCAAGGTGAACACTGGCCAAAGGTATTTAGAATGGGGTCCCCCCTAAAGCTCTAAATGGAGTAGACTGCCCAAGCAAGTAGTGCTCCTCTATAACCATTGCAAGTTTCACAATGGTTAGGTCAGAGGCTGTGTCTCTCTTAGCCATGGACTCTTTCCCAGTCACTAAGACAGGATATAACCTCTTGTGGTAGTTTGGTACCCTTGTTGTCTTCAGACAACTTACTGCTGGCATTTTGTCATTCCAACTTACTGGCTCTCCCACCTTTTGTTCTTCACCTTGTCTCCATGAACATCTGTATGCTACATGTTCCCACTGGTTGCGTTTAAACATTTAACCCTTGGTCCTGGATGTGTATCTGGACTAGTGGCTTCCGCTACTATTGGCAGACTCTGTTGGGGCAGTCTGGGCTGCCCACCATGCGTTTCCTTAGACCCATGAGCAGCACTGGGTGTCCCTTTCCTGTACAGTGATGGTCTGCTTGCTAGGTATAGGTCTCCCTTCTTCCCCAACTCATCTGCAGTAGTGTATTGTCTGTCAGCTAATCAGATTCTCATGTCCTCAGGCAAAGTGCTAAGGGCTTGTTCCCTCACCAAAAGGTCTGCTAGCCCTTCAAAAGTGCTGACCTGACATCCACTCACCCACCTATGAAAATAAGTGCTTAGTTCAGCAACATGTTCACACACACTTTCATCTGCCTTGCGTCCATGCTCACGAAACCTTTTCCTATAAGCTTCAGGTGTTCATTTAAAACATTTTGACTATCTTATAATTTAAACCATCAGTATCAGATAGTTTAGAAATTACAGTTACAGCTTTACCATGGAGTGGGAACCATACCCAGAGCCCTTGGTCAACATTATACTGTTTACATACCATTTCAAACATATGAATGAAACTATCAAAATTATCCCCCCTCTGTAAACTGTGGAAGAAATTTACTGACCTTTGTTCTTCTGGGGTTCGGTTACTCCTTTCCCCATTACCTCCATGACCCTGGCGAAAAGTCAGCATCTCCTTTTCATGTTGCCTCTGTCTCTCCTTTTCCTCAGCTTCCAGGCATCATAGTTTCTCATTTTCCTCAGCCTCCAGATGTCTCAGTCTCTCTGCTGCTTCTATTTCCAAATGCTTGGCCACCAACTCAAGTCTCTTTAACTCCAGATGGATTTTTAAGTCCTCTGTGGAAAGGTTGAGCTGTTCATTTTCTAAGACTTGTACATCTCCACAGCCAGTCTGATTGTCCTCCTGGTTGCTATTTTGTGATTGTGATGGAGCTGTGACTAAAGCTGCAATCTTGTCTGCTTTAGTCAGGTTTCCATGCACCAGTCCTTTAGCCTGGCACATCACAGCCAACTGGCTCCTTGTCAGCTTGCCATACTCCTCTGTGACATGCTTGCCTGCTCTCTCTGACTAACTAAGCTAATAGAAAAAATAAAACAGTTGTGGTATGAACTCTGAATGTTCACTGTGGGCTGATTGAGGGCACAAACACCTTCAGTGACCACTGTACACAGGCTACAGGAATCCAATATCCACACCTCTAAAGCCAATTAATATGTGATGTGGCTACCTCACCACTGCAAACCAATTAATTTTTGATGTGTATATCCCACCACTGCCAAACAATTGATATGTGATGCCCCAGCACTGGCCCAGTAATCAAAGAGCCTTAATCCTCACCGCTGGCAACAGTGAGGGATGTACACAATGGGAGGAAGACAAGTACACACACAGTAAAGTACAATTTCCCTTAAGAGCACACAGAGATCTACTCTAATGTAAATACAGGCAAAGTTATGGTTAACTACATTTAATGTGGAAAGATAGGGGTTATAACATTAAGTTAAGAATAGTTTTAGATTATGTCTTCTTCAAATGCAATTGCAACTGTTCAAAATTTGTTAAAATTTGCAAGGACTGTTATTAAATTTAAAAATATGTCAGCACTGAACAAGTAGTTGGTGTTTCTATTCAGAGTAAAGTGAATCATTTATTGTATATGATTCGGGCTCAACTCCACGAAGAATAAGCAAGCCAGGAACAGCAACCCAGAGGAGCCAACCACTCGATAAGGACAACCACAAAAGAACACCTCCAGACAATGAACTTCACAAGCAGATTTATTGTATAAACGCCACACAATGAATAAAACATTTTCATCAATAGTACAACTTCTTCAGATAAAAACATTCAGTTGTGTCCCTACTTTTATACATCACTTAATTGATAAATTAATGCAATAATTGAACAATTACTACAAAACTATTCTTAAAGAAGAAAACACTACTGAAATTCCTCTTTTAACCGCCAGTTAAACACATAAAATTATATAAATGTATATTATGTATATAATAACACTTCACACAAAGTTCTGCTTTTTACTTTAAAACAAAACCCATATTTATAATAAATCACAAATAGTGCAGTTAAATATATTTTAAACCTTTTTATAAAACACAATCAACAGGTAGCAGAGCAAAAGTTTTTAACTCTCATATCTCAATGCAACCATTACATTAAAAATTGAACTAAGATTAAAAATTATAATCATAATCAGTAAAAAACTTTGTTTACAGTTCCACAGTTTAATTAAAACATATATAATAGAATTCTCATTGCATAATATTTAAGAATATTGCAAATGAAATCTCAGTCCTATAAATGGTCAGCCCTTGATTTTAAATAGGGCATAATAGAAATGGATTCATTCAGGCCTGGAAATTTATTGGCCTATAACAAAATCTGCCAATACGTTTCTTTATGAGAAAGGCGTGCTGCCCAATGGCCACCCCTCTTACATTTAATAACTGCTTCCAACACGAAAAACTTAAAAGATGCAGACTCACATACCACCGCATGTCTATAAAGTGCATTGGTAGTGCACTTTTTCTGTATTTCGTAGACATGCTCGTAAATGCGTCTCTTAAGTTGCCTTTCTGTTTTACTGACATAGAATGCTTGGCAACATACACATATAGCCAAGTAAACTATGCCAGTAGAATTGCAGTTATAAAAATGGTGGGAACAGATTCTCCTGTTCCTACTCTCCAAATATATAACCTCCTGGTTTATAACATACTTGCACTGTGGACGCACAGTAAAGTACAATTTCCCTTAAGAGCACACAGAGATCTACTCTAATGTAAATACAGGCAAAGTTATGGTTAACTACATTTAATGTGGAAAGATAGGGGTTATAACATTAAGTTAAGAATAGTTTTAGATTATGTCTCCTTCAAATGCAATTGCAACTGTTCAAAATTTGTTAAAATTTGCAAGGACTGTTATTAAATTTAAAAATATGTCATCACTGAACAAGTAGTTGGTGTTTCTATTCAGAGTAAAGTGAATCATTTATTGTATATGATTTGGGCTCCCTTCAAAATATATTCTTTATAAAATACAAGTAATAGCAGACAATTTAATGAGTGGTTGTTGGCACTATTCAATGGCACTAATAAAAAACAGAATTCTGAGCTTAAGGTAGTAAAGGTCCTAGACAGACTTTTAAAGTATATTTTGTGGTCTGTATGTTACTGGTGAATAGTGATGGTTTCATTTTCCAGGAAGACCCTAATTTAATGTCTAAAGAGAGTTAAATTATATATATTTTTTTTTTATCATTTCGTGTCTTCACTTCATCCTAAGTTGGATGATTGGAGAAACTTTTTAGAGCCTTGTTGATATGCAAAGTGAGTGAGACTTTTCATGAGCTACTGTGATAATAAAGATTTTGTATAATTCATAGAAATCAGTACTGAAATTATGTGTTAAGGTTAGAGAGTAACTGAGGGAATCATAGTAGATCTTTCGATTCATTGTTGTCAGAGGATAAAGGCAGACATGTTCAGTTTGCCTATTTGTTGGGTAATGAGAGTGCAAGTCATGTTTTTATGGGGTTGGATTTTATTAGCTTGAGTGTTAAATATGTTCATCTCCAATTCTGTGGCATAGAGGGAGACGCATCCTGTCAGAAGGTGTGTTTGGGATCATGCACATGCCACTGGGAAAAATATAAGTTGCCCCTGCAATGATGTGATTGCCCACATCGGTCATCCACCAGGACGGGGTTGGGACTATTAAAGAGAAAATCACAATGGCTCTGTTACTGGTTCATAAATAAGAGGTGATGGAGGATTAATCATTGGTGAGACTTGATGCTCAACAAGACGATAAATGTTAAATTGTTTAGATTTGAATTACATTTAGTAAAATCACAGTTACTCAATCATTTACTTAATCAATTAATTAGTTTATTTTTATTTGGTTACTATGTAGAATACTAATTTTATTGGATTATTTTTCAGGCTGAGCCCAGGTGAATATAATTAACAGAAGATAAGAAAGCTGACATTTCCAGATAGATGCATGGATAGTAATGAATATTCAAGAATGCTTTACAAGCAAGCAAGCTTTCAGCTCTATAACTAGACATCTACTCTCTGTCTGTCCCTCTCTCTCTCTCTACACACACACACACACACACACACACACACACACATATATATATATATATATATATATATATATATATATGGATCTACTTTATATACTCGAATAACCAAAATGTTGAACCTTAGAATGTTGAGACAAATACATCACAAGTTTATATAAATGCCGTATATAGTAAAGTTTCTCACTAACAAAGCAAAAGTAACCCTCTCTTGTGCTTACCTCCTCTCTAGTCTCTTGTATAGCTCTCAGATCCTTACAAATATCAACTCCTCTCTCCTTACCAAACTTGAATCAACCTATAACAAAGTAGCCAGATTTGCAGCACATCAGACGTACAAATCCCATCACTGTCTATCACTGAAACACCTAAACTGGCTTGAACTACCCCACCAATTCCTCCTCTGTCAGCTCCAAATTATTAATTCCAGTATATGTCTACCTTCCTACTGCCTTAGCTTAATTCCTCTCATTTCTCATTATTCCCCCACTAGGTCTCTACGCAGCTCAGACCAAGACCACCTACAGATCTATAAACCCAAGTCCAAAATAGGATGTAACCTCTATAGCTACCATCCAATCACTTCTTGGAGCAAGCTGCCTTTAGAAATTAGGTCCCTCAATCAACTTAAACATTTCAAAGCGGCTACCAAGGAATACTTAAAAAGCAACTGGTCCTGTTACTTTACCAACCTCTCTTAATCTTCCCTACTTTCCTACCTAACCTGCCTTCTATGTTAATTTTGCTTTACTAACCTCTTCGTCTACCTCTTAGTTCTTCCTAGCCTTCCTTACTTACCTCTATGACCCAGCTGTCTTTACCTTGAACTGTAACCACCTCTTACCATAAAGTCACACCTGTCATCTCCAGCCTTCAAACTTGACGTACATCAGCTAATGTTTCCATTTTTCCTGTATACCTTTTAGTTTGATATAAACTGTTTATATATTGTTATATAGCATACTTAATATACTTCTTTATACTTCTATTGTAAAATGTTTTTCTTTTTTGAATCACTCTGTTAGTGCTTATAAATAACCTTTATTTTAATGCTTGTGGAGCTTTTCGCCCTGGGTCTCCACTGAAAAAGGGCTACTCAGCTCAGTCAGACTATCATCGGTCAACAAATGTAAAATAAAAATAAATAATAATAATAAATAATAAACAAAACTTCATATTGCCAAAAGTTGTAAAGTTGAAGCACCTATTGCACATGTCAGAAAGCACTCTGCTGATTGCTCAGCATTCATAAGAACAGATTCTACAATTTAAACTGAAAAATGAAAACAAAATATAGCTTTATCAATGGTTTTGCAGGGGGCCAAGCCCCCCCCCCCCGCATCCCCTGTACTCCCTACTAATTAAATATACCAACTCCGAGATCGCACTACAGTGGGAAAAGGGTAAATTTCCTGATCCTCACTGTACCGTGATCTCCATTCCACTTGTTTTCCTTGTTCAAACCATTGATAAAGCTGCATTTTTGTTTTCTTTTTTCCGTTTAATTGTAGAATCTGTTCTTATGAATGCAGCACAATCTGCATTCTTAAGAGTGCTTTCTTACATGCGCAATAGGTGCCTCGACTGTACAACTTTCGGTAATATGAAGTTTCACTTATGTAAACTTGCAATGTATTTGTCTCGATGTTCTAAGGTTCAACATTTTGGTTGTTTAACTATATAAAGCAGATCCACATATATATAAAACAATACTGTCAGCATTTAAACAGTAAGATAAATAGTCAAGTACCTGGCTCGAACTGAAGCATACGCAGTAAATATTCAGTATATACAGAATGTACAATTAGGTGTACAGGGGATAGATAGGAAACTTCCCAGTCCTAAGCTTATCCAGATTTTATGCATTTTCTACCAGCATCAGTTCTTTATAACACTGCGGTGGTGATGCTGCGGTAGCGTTGTCACCTCACAGTATGATGTTGTCCTGTTCGATTCTCAGTTAGAGCGTCGTCTGTGTGGAGACATGCGTGAATGGGCATACCTTCATTGAAGGTTGTGCATCAGGGCTGGCAACTCGGCACGTAAAAATCTACTGCCAATCATTAGTGGACCGGAGTTCCGCTGTGGTGACCCCTAACCGGGAAAAGCCAAAAGAATCAAACAATCAGTTCTTTATAACCTCAGTAGTCTCACTCTAACAGTAGATGTTGAAACACCTAAGATTATAGGCATTACCTGTGATAATCAATTTAATTTCAATTCCCATATAGTCAACTTCTTCTTCTCTTTCGGCTGTTCCCGTTAGGGGTCGCCACAGTGGATCATCTGTTTCCATTTCTTCCTGTCCTCTGCCTATTGCTCTGTCACACCAACCACCTGCATGTCCTCTCTCACCACATCCATAAACCTTATCTTAGGCCTTCCTTTTTTCCTCTTACCTGGCAGCTCCATCCTTAGGTTCATAGGTAAGTACTAGTTTACCTGCCCGAGGGCATATGTAAGCCTAGCCAGAATGTGTTGGCTTTTGCTACCCCCTTAGATTAGTTCCCTGTGCCTCTGTCCAGCAGAGTCATTAGTTCCCTGTGCCTCTGTCCAGCAGAGCCACTAGTTCTCTGTGCCTCTGTCCGGCAGAGCCACTGCAGTGATCCCCTGGGTACATTTTCTGTTTCCCATCCACTTGTCAAGGTTTCTCTTGAAGAATGTTAGTGAGGGTCTCTGCCTAATGTAGATTGGAATCCTGTTCCAAAGCATGGGGAGTCTCTGGGACAGGAATCTATCCTTCCAGCAAGTCCTATTTATCTTTACGGTGAGGTTTAGATCCCTAGAGCGTGTGGCTCTCGGGGATTTGTTTTTTTTTTTAGGTGGAGCATGTCCATCAATTCTGGGTTGGACATGGCCTTGTATGTCAGGCAGAGATCACCTCTGAGTAGGCAGTATGCAACCGAGTACAGCTGTAGTTTCTTCAGTCGGGCTGCATAGGGCATCTGTTTGAGGCCAGTAATCCTCTTGGTGAGGTACTTCTGTGGTCTTACCAGCTGTTGCAGGTGTCTTGTAAGGTACATCCCAAATGGGACGTTGTACTCTATGATGGGTCTTATGAGTGATGAGTAGAGGGGCACAATAACCTCTTTTGTTCTAGATGCGAACCCTTTTGTGATTAGGTGGGCCACATAGAAGGATTTTCTAACCACCTTGGCAATATGATTATCAAAGGAGAGATTACTATCTACTTGGGTCCCCAGATCCCTTATTTCATTTTCTGTATTTAGGGGACTACCTCATATGTGGTAGTTCACGCGTACTTTGTTTTTTTCTAAAGGGGATGACTATGCACTTTTTGGCATTTAGCTTGAGGCCATGATTTTGACACCAGGTATCCGTCTCAGTGAGACCCTTCTGGAGGATGTCTGTATCAGCCGGAGAATCAATTATAGCACCCAGTTTGCAGTCGTCTGTGAACTTGGTCAGCCATAGTCCTCCTGTGCTTGCTTGTACCTCTGAGAAGTATATACCGAACAGGAGGGGTCCCAACACTGAGCCCTGGGGGATGCCACTTATTACCGGTTTAGAGTCAGACCTAGAGCCTGCAACTCTCACTGCGTGGGTTCTATCCATGAGCCAATTGGCAACCCATCTCGTGACGTATGGGTTTATGTTCATGCTGGTGAGCTTGTCTATAATACCAGAATGGGGAATGGTATTGAAAGCCATTGCGAGGTCTAGGTAGGCTGTGTGGACCTCCTTTCCCTCATCTAAAGCCTTGGTAACTGTCTCAAAGAAGTCCACCAGGTTTAGGAGGCATGATCTGCCCTTAACAAAGCCAAACTGGGTAGGGTCCAATGTTTGGAGGTTCCCAATGTCTCTGTTAATGGGTTCCATGATGATGCACTCCATAGCCTTGCAGACCAGGCTAGTCAGGCTAATAGGGCGATAGTTCCCGGGGTCCGTTGTGGCTCTGTCTTTGTGGAGCGGGATAACTGTTGCTGTGCACCACTCTATGGGTACATTGCCTGTAGAGAGGCTGAGTTTGAACAGTGTGTTTAGGTGAGGGGTTAGTTCATTTTGGTGTTAATGTAAGACGCAGCCTGGGACTCTGTCCGGTCCCATTGAAGCTGTGTTTTTGGATTTGGATAGGGCTGGTTTAACCTGTGTGGCAGTGATTGCTGGGGCTGTACATTCTTCTGGTATGGTTATGGGCCCTTTAGGGGTGAGGGGGGGTGAAGTTTGCACTAAACCTGTCTGCCAGAATGTTGGCAATATCAGTCAGTTCAGTGCATTTTGTGCCATTCTGCACTACCTCTGAACAGATCTGAGAGTTTCCACTTAGATTCTTGACATAGCTAAAGAACGCTTTGTGGTTATCTTTGCAGTCCTTGGCAATTTTTCTTTCGAAGCTCACCTTGGATGATTTTATGAGGGATCGTAGTTTCTTGTTGATACTGATCAGGGATGTCTTCCCTTCTTGGGATTTTACTCTTTTTGTACTAGTTTCCTCCTTCTATTGTATAGCTTGCTTATGGCAGGGGTCCACCAGACCGGTTTCCTTTTCTTGGAGGAGTGAGTCTTGGTTTTGCTTGGGATAGCATGATCCATGCAATCTTGCAGGTGCTCATAGAGTGCCTTTGTAAGGGATTCAGCAGCTTGAACAGCATTGTCCTTTAGTATGGGGGTTGTGAACCTTCCCACCTCGGTCTTAAGTAGTGTGAAGTCTGCTTTTGAAAAGTTTTACATGGTGGTTTCCTTAACTGGGTGGGGTTGGGGGCGGAATGTGGATATCCAGAGTAATTAGTCTATGGTCTGATCTAACCAGCGAGGGGTTGACCTCCGATGTAGAACACCGGTCGCCCATGTTGGTGATGACCAGGTCCAATATGTTGTCACCTCTGGTGGGGGTGTTGACCAGCTGATCCAAGGCGTTCGAGTTTATAAGTTCTAGGAAGCATTGGGAAAGGGAGTTAGTACTTGAATAGTTCTCCCAGTTAATGTTTGGGTAATTGAAATCACCCAATATTAGGGCGTTTGGTAGGACCTTCATATTTTCCAGTGTCTCCAGAAATGCGGAATGGGGGTCCTGGGTCATGGTGGGTGATCTGTAGCAAGCTACAATTTGAATTGCAGCTTTGCCTGTTGTTAGTTGCACATGGATGATCTCTGAGGCACTATGCTGCGCCCCTAATCCTTGATGAATATGGATACACCCCCGCCTTTTGTGTTTTGGTCTGGGTTCTGTGGCCGAAAAGTATGGTATGGTTCCTTAGCATCCTTTTCCCAATATACCCAGCATCCCTCCTCAGCACATGTCCAAACCAACGCAATCTCACCTCTCTGACTTTGTCTCCAAACCGTCCAACCTGAGCTGACCGTCTAATATACTGATTCCTAATCCTGCCCATCCTTGTCACACCCAGTGCAAATCTTAACATCTTTAACTCTGCCATTTCCAGCTCGGATGCCTGCCTTTTTGCCAATGCCACCGTCTCTAACCCATACAACATAGCTGGTCTCACTACCCTCTTGTAGACCTTCCCTTTCACTCTTACCGGTACCCGTTTGTCACAAATCACTTCTAACCCTCTTTTCCACCCATTCCTCCCTGCCTGTACTCCCTTCTTCACCTCTCTTCCACACTCACCATTACTCTGAACTGTTGAAGTACTTACACTCATCCACCTTCGCCAAGTCTACACCCTGCATCCTCACCATTCCTCTATCCTCCCTTGCATTCACACACACATATTCTGTCTTAGTCCTGCTGACCTTCATTCCTCTCCTCTCAAGAGCATACCTCCACCTCTCCAGGGTCTCCTCAACATGGTCCCTACTCTCACTACAGATCACAATGTCATCTGCAAACATCATAGTCCATGGGGTCTCCTGTCTGATCTCATCTGTCAACCTGTCCATCACCACTGCAAATAAGAAAGGGCTCAGAGCTGATCTTTGATGTAATCCCACCTCCACCTTAAAGACATCTGTCACTCCCACTGCAGACTTCACCACTGTCACACTACCCTCGTACATATCCTGTACCACTCTTACATACTTCTCTGACACTCCCGACTTCCTCATACAATACCACAACTCCTCTCTAGTCACCCTGTCATATGCTTTCTCTAAGTCCACAAAGACACAATGCAACTCCTTCTGACCTTCTCTGTACTTCTCCATCAACACTCTAAGAGCAACATCGTATTTGTAGTGCTCTTTCCTGGCATGAAACCATACTGCTGATCACTAATCATCACGTCCCTTCTTAACCTAGCTTCCACTACTCTTTCCCATAACGTCAAGCTGTGGCTGATCAGTTTTATCCCTCTGTAGTTACTACAGCTCTGCACATCACCCTTATTCTTAAAAATAGGTACCAAAACACTTTTTTTCTCCACTCCTCAGGCATCCTCTGACTTTCCAAGATTTCATTAAACAATCTGGTTAAAAATTCCACTGCCATTTCTCCTAAGCACCTCCATGCTTCCACTGGTATGTCATCTGGACCAACAGCCTTTCCATTGTTCATCCTCTTCAGAGCTATCCATACTTCCTCCTTGCTAATCTGTTTCACTTCCTGATTCACTATCCCCACATCATCCAACTCTCTCATTCTCTTCATTCATCAGCCCCTCAGAGTACTCTTTCCATCTTCTCAACACACACTCCTTGCTTGTGAGCATGTTTCCCTCACTATCCTTTATCACCCTTACCTGCTGCACATTTCTCCCAGCTCAGTCCCTCTGTCTAGCCAATCGGTGCAGGTCCTTTTCTCCCTCTTTAGTGTCCAACCTTTCATACAACTCTCCATATGCCTTATTCTTAGCCTTCTCCACCTCTCTCTTTGCCATGCTCCTCATCTCCTTATACTCCTGTCTACTTTCTTCATCTCTCTGACAATCCCACTTCTTCTTTGCCAGCCTCTTCCTCTGTATGCTTTCCTGTACTTCCTCATTCCACCACCAGGTCTCCTTGTCCTCCTTCCTCTGTCCAGATGTCACACCAATTCCCATATAGTCAACACAGTTGCAGAATATAACCTCACTTTGGGCAAAGTTTATGGGGCTAAGCCTTTCTTAACTGCCAAAGCAAGGGTCTCCATAGTTAGACTACATTTCTACCTGTCTCATGTCCTTGTCTTTAATAACTTAGCCTCAACACTTGAAAGCAAACCAGAGCAAACATCTAATAGGATTGCTAGATTTGATTTGGGGCACAGAGCCATACTCTCTGTCACTCTGAATGATCTCAGCTGGATTGAATATAACCACTCCCTCACTACTATATAGCTATGCCTATCTTACAGTCTTATTCTATCCAGACTCACCATTTTTATCTAAGGATATTAACTGGAGGGGCTCTTTAATGAGCCGTAGACAGTCCACTCATAATTTTGTCCACATTCTCCTATCCTGAAATAAATTCAGCAGCCCAATGTTTTCCACCTCTGTTAGTAAACTTTGGAACAAGCTTCCTCCTGAGAGAAGAATTATCAAAGTTAAACAGACTCTTAAATCTCTTGTGGCCTCTCACCACAGTAATAGTTAGACAACAGTGACATCACCTGAATGCATCACTCCCTTCTAATGCATCCTACATATAAGCCATACTGTATCTAAAGCATCCTACATGCATACCTATCAGCTATACAGATTTTTGCCTCATATATTTGGCCCGTGTTTTATAAAATTGTAGTTTTCTGGCAAATTAGTGGCAAATAATTCAAAACTGAAGTTAGAAAATAATGACAGACATTTGAATTTCAGACTTCATACCCATTAGAAAATGCATGCTTATGCAAATCCTGTTACTCTATCAAATTTCTAAGTTTGTAAGAGCAATATTTAAAAACTGTCCCTATTTTTGGGCCTTTGTCCCACTTTTTTTATGGCTTTGTTCAGATTGCTTGCTCTAAGAGGTTGAAAGGTATGCATATAAGCCTTCCTGTATAATTCTCCTATGTAACTGTGGGACTTGTTACCTGATTTGAATTACAATGATTCAGCTTAACTTGCTACTAATTTGTATCAGTATATTAGAAAATGCGCTTTATATAACCCATGTAAGTGTGTATTTTAATTTCACATGTTACGACATTTAGTAATATGCTGTGTATATCAGTTGAATTATGTATTGTGCATTATTTAGCTGTGTAATGTGTACTGTACCTTGCTGTTTCCTTGCTATTGCGCACTGCCTTGGAGTTGTCCTCAGAGAACTCTACTGAAAATGGCACCTGCAAGATAGACATTCCTTTTTTCAGCAAATCTAGATAGCTAGAGAAGAGAAACAGGCTGACAGATATATAGATAGTGCCACAGATAAATTGCTTAAAATAGCCCATCAAAAACATAACAAAGAATAGAAAACTCATGTAGCCCTTCACCCCTAAAAAGATAGAAGGCTATCCCCCACAAAATATTTTGGAAACACAGGTGAAGTTTTGCTCATACTTTTGGCAGGTTTGCACAACTAGACTCCTCTTTCTTGTTTCCCACCTCCTCTCCATTTGTGGGGGGTATATACATGTCTACATGACAGCTACAAGAACTACCAGTTGTAAACTTAATGTTATGCATAAAAATATAATAATGATTACTGGGTTTTGTGTTGTATTCTTTTTTTCTGTCACATAAAATTTAAAACGCTAGGCATCCTAATTAATAGCTGGATTTACTTTAGTCAGCTCATTAGCTTGATATTTACAAGTCTGTGTTTATATTGTTCTCTTGCAGGTCTCTCCCCTCTATTGTTAAGATTCCCAGTCAAATTATATTAGTATGTTTGAACTAGATGCTTTGATAAGTGCTTATACATACTAATCAATGAAAAGTAATGACAACATCATGTATAAAACTGATGCTAGCATGTAACAGGAGTCTGGAAATTGTCCAATTACAGAATGATATGACAAAGCTTTTTTTTTACTCAGAGCATACTATCTATATACATGGAACAGACTTCCATTATAAATGCTTTTCAAAGAAATTAGGAGAGTTCTTAGGTTCATGGTAAGAAAGTTGACTTTTTCAAATGGATACATGGATAGTAATGAATAGTTAAGAATGCTTTTCAAGCAAGCAAGCTTATAACACCAATACAGGAAATAACTGAAGATAAACCTTGAAGAAAAAGTGGTGATGCTTACAGTGAGTAAGAAGGTGTGCATGGTATATCTCATTTGTTCTCATTATCTGTGTTTTAGTTCCACTCTGATCTGAATGGTACACATAGAATCATATATGTCTGTTATTTTCAGATTAGTTGCCTCCCCTAGCAGATCTGCAATCAATTCCAAACAATAGCAAAACTTGTGTAAAGGTCACCAGAATCTCAAAAAACACAAGGTGGCAAAACCACAAAACACCAAATCCATCTAAGGCACTCAAGATAATAAAAACAAAACAAAATGTAATTACAGTTAGTCAAGTGCTTTCATCAAGTGGGTATGGGGTATCCACCCAAGGACTTCATTAGAACTTTGTTACCTTATCAGCAATTTGCTCTTCAAAATATTGTCCCTCAAAAATCAAAATGCTATACATGTAATTTTTCACACTACACTCTGAAAATCACCCAAGAAACCACAGTGTGAGTGCAGAAGTCAGTCAGCCATCCCAGCAATCAATTAATTTATCCAAAAATAAGCCGTCAATAAACTGTTCCTGAAAAAAACAAAATATTTTACCTGCCATTATTCATACTGTACTCTGTAAATCACTCAGGAAACCACAGTGTGAGTATTGTCTTAGTGACAGATTAATTTCTCCAAATATAAACTATCAATATATATGTAAAAACAGCAGTACAGTTTTAATTATTAATTGTATAACCCAGATCAGGTGTTGCATAAACTCCCTTATAATGGATTATAATTCCACTTTGTTTTACAATATCTAGAAGCCCCTACAAGACAGTGAATCAAAAACAGTAACAAGTCTTGACAACCTCGTTTAAAATATTACACCCGATACCCATTCCTCCCTCCTCTATCCTTTTTAGGGGTCTAGTTTATCCAAGATAATTCTGACACAATAACTCAGTGTGCACATTATACTATTACCCAACAATGAGCAATTTACATAGCCTGTTCATGTGTCTTTCTCCCCTCTGTAGAACTTATTTTCACTTGCAGCAATCAAGGCATAAGATCATGGTTTCTTTCACTTATCTGGTGAATTTCATTCTCAGGTCTAAATTCATAGATTGTTTCTGAATTCACACAACACCCTGCTTTGGGTTGGTTGGAACAGGAATTGAATTGGAATTGACTACCTCCCTCCACCACTCTCTCATAAAAAAAAAAAAAACAAACAAAAAAACAAACAAAAAAAAAAAGCAGCTTGTCTTCTCCCCATTTTGTAATGTAATAACAGTAGAGGCACCAATTTCAAATCAGTCACCTTCGCTAGCAAATCTGTGATCGCCTCATCAGGTGTGTGCTCCTCAAAGGAAGTGCATTTATATGTATGAAAGTAAGCACTGCAACAAAACCTACTCCTCATGAAAGTGCATATGAGCAAGGAAATTACTTCAGCCATGTTTGGAGCCATTTTAGAGTAGGGATAGTGTGACTGAAGGGTAGAATTAATAGTGCTGTGTAGCTGTGTTGGACACACAAAATAACTTTGTAGTAATGTAGGATTGTGAAGACAAAATATGCATGCTACCTGTAATTGTATCAATGTGTTCTAACTGTAGAGTGTTGTATTAGTGGCTTTAAATACTTTTACTGTGCTAATAGGATATTATAATGTCATTGCATGTGAAGTCTGTGCATATAGTGATTTACTAGAGATTTTATATATATTTGCACTCTGTTACAGATGTGTAGATATATTTGAAGGTAAAATATGTTCATAGAATGCTACTCTAGGAACTGTCTAAGCAACACAGAGCAGTTTGCAGACAAACTTACCACTTCCTCTCAAAAGTTGCCCTCTTGATGTAATTGTTAGCAAATATCAAAGGCACTTTAGTGCAGTTCAGTTCACTTTCTCTCCTTCCTGTCTATGAGAATTTTAACTATATCCTTTACTTACAATTACTTAGTAATTATAGCTTTTCTTCTACAGATTATTATTTTTTGTAGAAACTATCCCTCAAAAAACACATGCCATTCACTCCGCACTCTGTAAATCAAACAAGAAACAACAGTGTGATTACAGAAATTGACCAGTTTACATGGCAACAGATTAATTTCTCCATATATAAACTGTTAATGTAAGTGTGTAATCTAGGAGTTTATACAGCTGATCAGATGTCTCATAAACTCTCCAATAGCTGATTGTAATTAGAAATTTTCACTGATGCACTTTTTTTTATAATATCTAGAATCCCCTACAAGACAATGAGTGAAAAACAGTAGCAGCCCTTACCATCTTGTTTAAAATACTGGACCCCCTATCCCTCCCTTCTCAATTCCATTTTAGGGCTCTAGATTATCTGAGGTCATTCTGTCACAAACAAATTGTGCATACTGTACTATTACCCACCTCTTTGAAAATGTAAAAGTTTTAATCCTCTCTTTTATATCTTGTCTGAGCACCTTACAGAATCTATTCTCATGTATTTTCCCCTCTGGAGAACTTATTTTACTTAACAGCATAACCAAGACAAAGACAGTGTTTTCTTTCACTTACCTGGAGATTTCTTCTTCAGGCCTTGTTTCTGATCTCACGCAGTACTCTGGCAGGTGGGTCCCACTCCATTCTCCCTCGCTATGCCTGGGCTTACTTCACTCACCTACTCAACTTACCCCCTTATATTACATCTAAACTTTCTAAACTCCAGCCAACAAAACACCAGTCAATCACATACAGACCACTCAGCACTGTCACTTCCTGCACACACAATTAAATATTTATTTTTCTTCTCCTACCTCTTACACATCACTTCCTGTACTCCTTCCTTACACATAACTTCTCCTCCCACTTCTTACATATTATTCCCTGCCTTTCCCATCACTACACATAATTTCTAAGTTTGAACACCTTAATCTACCCCCACTAGCACAAGACAGAAAACTATACTAACATTATACAACTATACCTTTCCCTTTTACTACATCTGAAATACATCTCATCCTTTTCCTTGATTGGTCCACAAAAATTCATACAAACAAGTTTTCACATCACCTTCCTTCATTCCTTAATATACTCATACAACACTCTTCATAGACATTACCATTATTACACCTTACCACTACCTGAATACTTCACAGTTATTCTACTTTCTTTTCTACCATACCTCTCACCTTAGCACATTCTGAAAATAATGCAGCTCCCCTTATTTTCACAGTACCTTTGCTCCATAACTTCACTCATCTGAAAGCATTTTACATACCACATGCTGTGATTCTAACTCCTCATAAAATCTGTAGAAATCCTCACTTGTCCAAAACCTTTCACATTTCCTCCACTCTCCTCTTACCACATATATCTATTCACTCGTTTCTTGTACCTACTGTATTAATTCTTCAGCTCTTAATACTGCGTAACCTAATCCTACTCACAAGCTTAACCTTATTCCATACCCACCTTCTGTCTCTCACTATCACCCATGCCAAACCACTATGTCACAAACTAAATCACATTTCACAACTTCCTTAATATCACACACATCGACCTCCATAAAAACATATGTCTAAACACCAATCTCTTGCTAACAAAACTTGATTTAAGGCATCAACTCAAATCCAAATGTGTCCCTCCTAAGAAACACTTTATATCAAAACTGAACCAAAGTGGTGACATTGATTCAAACCATGGTTCACTAGCACACACATGGGATTCAACTGTATCACAAATGCTACATACATCTCCATTCTATACCAAAAGGCACAAGCAGGCTTACTATTCATTATTGTACAATAAAGGTTCATTACTATAGAAAAACGAGCATGCTGATTGGACATTCCAATCAACTTGCCACTGGAAATTCCAATCAACTTGCCAGTTGTAAATCAAATATATACCAGCAGAAAAAAGTCCAACCGCTGAAGTATCATTGAACAGCCTGACTGACTTTATACTGTATATGCTAAAGGACACAGCAAACTACAAGAAAAAACAGGTATGTTCTGAAAAACTAAACAAACAGAAACTGACCTGATTTTCCTTATATTTTGGCATTGTCCCTTATAAAAAAACATTTTTAACTAGATAAACAGCAATGGAGATTGTGTTTTCTCCATCATTTCTCCTACACTGCACTGATGTACTGTGCAAGCGTGGGAATACAAGTCCTATATGCATATACAGTACATCAGTAAACAAGGAAAAACATGTAAGAAAACTGGGGTGCCGTTATACAAAGACATTATTTAAGAAAGGCAAGTGATTTCTTTCTAAATAGTATCATTGCATAAAAGCAATAATTCATGATTGTGTGTGGTTATATCAGGATTTACCCACAGTTGGCTTTGTTTCATCACTTGGGCTTCAGCCTTATGATCAAACCACACCACCCGTGAGTAAATCCTGATATAGCCATGCACAGTCATGTATTATTGCTTATATAAACTTTAGAAGCACGTGCAACAAAACACTATATATATATATATATATATATATCTATATATATATATATATATATATATCTATATATATATCTATATATATATATATATATATATATATATATATATATATATATATATCTATATCTATCTATATCTATCTATCTATATATATATATATATATATATATATATATATATATATATATATATATATCTATCTATATATATATATATATATATATATATATATATATATATATATATATATATATATATACACACACACACACACGCATATATAGACATTGTCCTGTGCTCCAGGATATATTCATCATTAAAAAACTTGCTTAAAACCAGATAAAGATGAAGAAATTCTTCCATAATGCTACAATATGAAGAAGTACAAAAATGCTGCCGCTGTGTTGCCAAAGAGACACCCGTCAAAACTAAAGTGTGAAATGTAAAAACGAAAACAGGTTGTCTCTTGTTTTAAAGTCAATAAAAGAAGCTTTTTACTGACATTCTTGGAATTTGCAGCTCATTTGTATCGTGGTGAGACAACCTGTTTTCGTTTTTACATAATGCTACAATATCCTAATGGATAGAAAAAATGAAATAGGTGGTGAGGTAGCCATTTTTCACAGAAATACCCATGAAATGACTTCCTGTCCCAACCCCATTCCCCAGCTTAACACAGAAATATTCATCTCTCTGTTAAAGCTAAGCAGTAAAAAGAACATTTGCATAATAGCCATATTCATATCCTTGGTAATAATATGAACTCTGATGTAGAAATCCTATCCCAGATATCCACCAATATCACCATGAAATGATCATACTGGGAAATATCAGCATTGACTGGCAGATAATATTCTCAGATACCCCCACATATAAAATTATTGTGTATAATTTCATTCAACTTAGTGCAAGAACAAGGCTTAACAAATATACAATTAGAGAATCTACATTAGGTTAGATTCTGACATCAGCAGTAACCCTCTTCCCACCAAACAAAACAATACTAACAGACAAAAACAGTATAAGCAGGCATGCAACCTCCACAAATTCCACATACAAACTTTTATTTCCAGTCTTCAGCTATGTAACTAGAATATTCTAAAATAAGTCTCTAGAGGAAGCAGTCTCAGAACTTAAGAGAAATTATTTATAAATGTACTAAATGAGCTAACTCCCATCACACAGCAAACAAAGTTGGAGGCATGCTACAACAACAACAAAAATAAATAACTGTGCAGATGATTGCAAGTTGAAAGTTATCATTGGCTCCCCTGCATTAAACTCTGAATGCTAAGAGATGCTAAATTGTACCCTTTGCAAAGTCATCTATCCTGGCTGATTACCATCTTGATAATACACTTCTAAGGGTTGACCCAGTGGTCAGGGATCTGGGTTTGCACATAGACGGTAACCTTATCTTCGACCACCATGTGGTTGAAGTGGTGAGGAAATCCTTTTATGTTGTATAACTTGTAAGAATGGGAATGTCATCTAGGTCCAGAGAGGTCAATATTCCCATGGAGTCAGCTCTTAGCAGACCAATCATAGACTTTCTCCCTTTGGTATGTACCTGATCAGGCATATACAGCAGCTAGAACAACCTCAGAGGTTTCTTACAGAAAGAAATATAAGATATAACAAACCTGCCTTATGCAGACTGCCTTAAAGCCCTTTCTCTCTACTCAGTCTCCATTAGATTGCTGAGGAGTAATTTATGCCTGGCTTACAGGGCATCCGCAAAACCCACACTTATGAATCTCCTACATATTTGTAAGTTAAAGCATATTAGAAATACAAATCTATGGATCTGAATTTTGCCTGTGACTTAAACCGAACATGCTGGAAAGACAGATATGAATTCCAGAGACTGCCCGTACTATTACCCAGTTTAAGTGCAACCTAGACCTGTGGATGGGGAATAGAACGTTTACACCCATTTCACTTATTTACAATATTATATTATTATATTATTATTATATATAAACTAGCCCTAAGTGGAGATATCCACCCCTACCCTGGCCCTACCATCTCCAACCCCAATCCAAATTTTCATAATCAGACTAGAAACCACAACTTCTCCCATATTACAGCCAATAGAAAGTCAAATGACTTCCTTCTACTAAGCCTAAATATTAGATGTATATCCAGCAAAGTCCATGAAATGCATGCCACCATAGACTTGTACTCCCCAGATATAGTCATCCTGACAGAAACCTAGCTAAAACCTCACATTACCAGTGAGCAAATACTCCATACAGGTTATGGCATACTAAGAGTAGACCGGCTAAACAAGAAAGGAGGCGGTGTAGCTATAATATTTAAACAGCATCTAAACATCCAGATCTTCAATCATCAGCTCCACAAATAAGCAATGAAGAAATAATATATACCAACCTCAAAATAAACCAATACAAAACCATCAACATAATTGGATGCTACTTCCCACCTGGCCAAAACATCCCTCCACTAGGAAACCTCCTCAGCTGGTCTACCCACCATCTACCACAAGAAACTATCATTTTAGGTGATTTCAATATTGATTGGCAATACTGTTCTGGCAACCATCCAACCCATCATGTAAACCTTCATGGCTTCACCCAACTAGTCCAGTCGCCAACCAGGATAAATAAAAACTCCAGCAAGCACACTACCCTGGATTGGATACTAGTCAGTAAGAGCCCCCAGTCATATATAATAGGCTGCTTATCAGATAGCCTCAGTGATCACTCCCCAACATTCCTACTGAAAAAATACCTATACCAAGCTAAACCTGTCGTCTACCATCAGATACATAAAAAAATAAACTTTAACCCACTCACATTCATCTCATCCCTCAAAGAATGTAACTGGCATCCTCTAAGGTACCTCAGTCTTGATGACACGGTTGAATTTTTTAATACTACCTTCCTGAACATCCTTAATTACCATGCCCCCATAAGACTTTCCAGAATCAAAGCACAACCCTCCCCATGGCTACAGAAAACCACTAAGTCAGAAATGAAAACAGGGATAAAGCCTGGGAGCACTGGTGCAAAACCAAGACCCCCTCAACTAGACAGAAATTCCTAGAACTACGCAATAGAGTCAAAAAGCTAATGAAACAGGACAAATTCCAATACTACCAGTCTGCCCTAGACTCCTCCGAACACAGCCCCAAACAATTCTGGTCCTCCATAAACTCCATCCTCCACCCAGGTAAAGTCAGTACCCCTCCTCCTAACATCCCTCACTCCTCAGAAAATATTGCTACCTCATTCAACTCACACTTCACACAAACCATACTATCACTAGCTAAACAACACAACCCCCCCTCCCCTCCAACCCACACCTTCAACTACTAATCTCCCCACTGCCTTCTCTTTTTCTCCTCACCTACCTCCAACATAAAAAAACTCTTAACTAAACTTAAACCCACCAAATTAGCAGCAGACAACCTCCCAAGTGAATACCTACAATTCGCAGCTGATGCTCTGGCTTACCCAGTATCCATCTTGATTAACCAATCTCTGTCAGAAAGTTATGTTCCCACACTGTGGAAAGTATCACATATAATTCCCCTCCACAAAGGCGGACCCTCCACAGAACTAACCAGTTACCTCCCCATAGCTATTCTCTCTCCACTCTCCAAAATGCTAGAGAGATGCATACACTCTCAGGTCTCAGACTACCTCCTTACTAACAACCTCCTTTCCAATACTCAGCATGTTTTACGACCAAACCATAGCACCACCACTGCCTTACTCTCCTTTACTAACACTATCCTTCAGCATAAAAACAATGGCTATCTCTCCTCTGCTACTTTCCTAGACCTATCTAAAGTATTTGACATGGTCCCACACAAACAACTTATCTCTGTCCTCAGTAACCTATCCTTCTCACAATCAGTCACCAACTGGTTTCAGAGTTACCTGTCTGACCGCCAACAATCCCTTGTATGGCAGAATGACATATCTCCTCAACTACCTGTCTACATAGGGGTTCCCAAGGATCCATCCTTGGACCCCCTACTCTTCACTGTTTTCACAAATAATCTAGCCTCTGCCACTACACATGGCACACTCATACAATACGCAGATGACTCGACCATCATCTGCTCAGCCCAGTCCCTACCCAAACTGCAAAAAGTCACACAGGAAGCCTTTTCCTCTGTTGAAACTTGGTTATCCAATGCCCAATTAATACCCAACCCAAACAAAACTAAACTACTCATCTTCCAAACCACCAAACATACTCAAAGCAACTCTCACTTTAACATCACAGCAAAAGACAACACCACTATATACCCAAACTGAACACACCAAATTGCTAGGAGTGGAAATAGACAATAAACTAAAATTTGACATTCACATATCCATGACCATAAACAAAGTCCACAAAAAACTAGGAGCGTTATACAGAAATAAGCATCTTCTCACCAAAGCAGCAAAAATTTCAATAGCAAATTCCCACATTATCTCCACCCTACCTTATGCCTCTCCAATATATACCAACCTAAGGCAATGCGATCTAAACAAGCTAGAGACCTGCTACAACAAAATCACCACATTCGCCACAGGGGCATCCTACCATAGTCACCACTGTCTCTCACTTGCTGAACTGAGCTGGCTTGAACTCCCTCACCTCCTTCAGTGGTATCAACTCTCACTTGCCCACAAACTAGTAAACCATCCACTAAATGTCCCATCCCTCCAGAATCTACTTCAACCCTATCGCACCACCAGACCACTAAGATCCAGCAACAAAAATCACTTGCAGATCACTAAAGCCAATAACTCTGCTGGTGAAGCACTATTCTCTTACGCCATAGCCAAATTATGGAACTCCCTCCCACCCACAATTACCTCCGTACCATCATGCACCCACTTCAAAACTTTACTAAAAGCGCACCTAAAAACATGCAGGCTATGCCCTTGCAACTCCCACTCTAATATCACCCACTCCATCCAACCAGTACCTTTCTTTCCACTCCACTATCTACCTTGATTATAGCAAGCTCAGATGCTCATAAGCCTAGTACTTATTATACAGCTGGAACTTCTCATTGTAACATTTGTTAATGTCTGTTATGTACTTCACAGATAAAGATTCTAGTTGTCTATTGATGTACTAGGTTCTTCATTTGTAAATATGTTGTAAGTAATTGCTATGTAAATTGTTAATTACTATGTAATCCAATGTAACTACTGTCTGTTTATTTTAACTGTGGAGCTTTTCTCCCCAGGCCTCCGCTGAAAATGGACCTATGTCCAGTCGGACACTCCCGGTCAACAAATATAAATAAATAAATAACTAAATAAATAAATATATTATCATTATTATTATTATTATTATTATGTTATTATTATATGTTATTATTTATTATTATATTATCATTATTATTATTATGTTATTATTATATGTTATTTATTATTATATTATTATTATTATTTTTTTATTATTATTACTATTTACAATTTGCACCCCATGTCACTTATGTTCAGAGATAGCTTAGAAATGCCTGGCTCTCAATGTCCTATTCAGTTACAGAACATCATTATTCTTTCTGAAAGAGTTGGCTATACTTAGAAAGTCACCCCCCTCCCCTGGTCAATAGCCTAGTAACAATCTATGAATTAAGTTATTCTTTGATATCATTTCTTGACATGAACTTTAATTGCAGAACATATTTTTACACATAGTTTTGCATGTATTTAAGTTGTGGCTGACTGGGATTATTGTCTCTGTTTATAAGGTACTTACATTTCTCTGATTCATCACAATATAAATCTTGCTGCTGACAAGAAGATGTGAAGCCACTAATTGCAAAAGTAATTACAGTCATTTATAAGATTACTCAGTTGACCTTAGGGTGAGAAACTAGGCCAAAAATATGACAGTTTTATAATTTCTGCCAGACACTTTTGGGTGGTAGAAAATACGTTTGTGATTTGCAGAGCTTTATCAGTCATGCTATGTGATTGTATGTTAACAGTAGCAAAAGATACGCTTAGACAAAAACTGTAAGTTATCTGCAATAATTTATTGTAAAAAAATACGAGCTCACACTAAGTAGTAGCATACATTTATTATATATGTTTACCAAAATCTGCAGCTAAACTGAAAAAAATAAGCACACTAAATCATATATACGGAGTCATAAATTTATTCTCAATTAAAAATGCATTTCACAGCTTATTAAAGGACTACTATAGTCAGCAAATAAACATAAGTCTTTACTCTCATCTTGATCTTTAAAGAAATACTAAAATCCCTCTAGGATGAGGGGTTAGTATTGTTTTATTACATCTGCAAATGGCCTGTTAGGTTCTAACATATCGAAGCATATTTTTTCAGGTAAAGTTTGTTTCACTCAACGTATATTGTGTTTCCACATTATGATTTTTGTCTTTGTTTTGCTTCAAGTTATTCTATCCCTTCTACTAGAATATCACTACTCTGGACTGCTGTTTTATTTAATAATTTTTTTTTTTTTTTTTGCATTTTTAGTCAGTAAATCCACTCTTAGCAGACTAGTCATAGAGTACAATACTCTCTTTGGTATGTACCTGAACAGGCATATGCAGCAACTAGAGGGAATGCAGAGGTCATTACAAAAAGAATACAAGGCATAACAAACCTACCTTATGCAGACTGCCTTACAGCCCTTTCCCCTCTACTCAGTCCCCCATAGATTCCTGAGGGGTGATCTATGCCTGGTTTACAATGCATCTGCAAATCTCACACTTATGAATTTCCTGCATAATCGTAAGTGAAACAGTAACTGAAATACAAGTTCTGGGGAGGTTTGCCTGTGACTTAAACAGAATATGCTGGAGAGACAAGCACGTGCCCCTCCTATGGAACAGGTTTCTCATCCATGTGAAGTTGAGTTTGTCTATAACATAATTTAAGTGCAGCCTAGACCAGTGGATGGGGTATAGGAAATTTATACTGGGCCTGGCACCCTTGTCCCTTATAGACAGAGGTATCTTATAAAAGCCTGAAAGCCTAGCCCTCGATGTCCTATTTGGATTTAGAATGACATTATTCTTTTGGGAAATCTTGGCTAGGCTTAAAAAGCTTCCTTCCGGGGTGGTTATCCTAATAACAATCTATGAATCTATAATTCAGCTTGCACTTCCTGTTTTAATTTGTAGTTTTGGGTTGATTGACTAGCCCCAAAAAGACCTGGATAAGCTTGTTAGGAAACCAAGAAAACTGCCATATTTATCTGAGTTGCCCCAATTGTCGATGGTTAGGTGAATGAAGTTCACAGAGGTAAGGGTCTATGGTAGTTAATACCATCTTTCTCTGTCCAGGAAGGACATGGGAGCCACCCTAGGAGTGAAGCTGAGGGTTTGTGAATTGAAAGACATAACAACATAGCAAGACTGTTATAGTGCAAACTGTGTAAACAGTACAACATAGATTTAGCTGAGAGGTACTGGAAACATGAACCACTAAGGATTTTAAAAAATGACAAAGTAGTGATCATATTTGATCATCTCATATCAACAGCTAGGAAGGTAGATGCAAACAGACCAGATATTATAGTGCAAGAGAAAAAGGCAGAAACAGCACAGATTATCAAAACTGCTATACCTAGTGAAACTGAAAGACATAAATGTGTAAAATATCAAGAGCTGCAAGCAGAAACTGGAGCAATAAGGAACAAGGATACAGAAATAGTTATAGCTGTGGTAGGAGCAACTGGGCTAATAAAAAATAATCTTCAAACATATTTAGATATGCTGCTGATACAAGTGACACTTTATGAATTGCAAAAATAGGCAATACTGGGTACATTGTGTGTGTTGAGAAGAGCATTCTTATGATGGGAGGGTGGCATAATGGTTAAAGTGTTTACCTTGCAAACATAAGGTGCAGGGTTTGATTCTCACATGGGGTAATTGGGTAGGCTTAAAATGTCCCACAAGGGCAGTTAGCCTGGTACTAATCTATTAACCTAAACATCAAAGACTAAAGCAAAACTGATTCCATGAGCTTTCATTATGCCTCTACGTGAGAACAGGAAAAAATATATACATTTGGAGAAATTAAAGGCAGATACTTGTGGTCTTTCTGTTCTGAGGCCATGCTTATTCCCTATGCAATAAACATAGATCATCACCCAATCAACATCATCCTAAAAGTACGCTAATAATAATAATAGTAATAAATCTTAAAAACATAATCTTTGTTGACTTTATCATTGGAAGTTATGATGCAACAATGGCTTACTTATGATGTTTTTCTCATTGACTCAAATTGCCTCTATCTCAAAGAATGAAAGGAAAAATAGTCGTTAATTACCTAATCAAATGAAATGGAAAGTTGTATGTGTGGCATTTTATCAATAAATGGAAGAAAGATGATATCTTCCAAAATAAGGTAACCATTGCTCGTGCACTTTGAAAATTCCACTGGTAATGAATTCCTATGGAAAACAGTGATCAAAGTTACACTCCTCTGGGCCTTTTGCCTCAGGAAACTGATGCTCAAGGAATTTCACTTTTACTTCCTATAGAGGGTCTAACTAGACAAAATACCTTGTGTTTCCTGTGTAGCATTCATGAAAGCCTAATAAACCCTTTAACAATTGTGTTAAAGCAGCACATTAATATGTGGACATGCCCCAGGATGTAGTAGTACCAGTTTATAAAGGAGGAGAAGAGACAATATCAGACCAAAGAACTTTGGATTCATCAGTTTAGTCAGCTTTTTGTGTAAAACCGAGGAGTCATAATGTAACTTATCCAGAGTAACACGGGGGCCCAGTGCGGTTACAGATGGAACAATATGTAATTCTTAAGTAGTGATAATGCCTCTTGGACCCTGCAACCTTCTTTGAAGTGGTAACAGAGGCATTTGATGAAGACTTTCACTAACACCCTTTAACGTCCTTCTTTACATTCCTTCACCCACCACATCCTTGCCTCATCTCTCGCTCATTTCTCATCTACATATATATTTAGTTTATTTTCTTTTCCCTGTGCATTCAGTCTGAACATGCTGTAATTTGTAGTCCAACATCCTTTTTGCATGATACTGAGATGTACTATCCTGGATAATCTGTATCACTGTTAATGTTTTATCTAGGCTGACACTGAAAGTGATCTACTGAGAAGTGGTATCTACCCTGGTAAATAAACTGAAAGAAAGATAAATAAACAAAATGACACTGCATATTGTTAATCTACACTGTGCTAAAGCATTTGTCTCTGTTCCACAAAAGGAGATAATTGACCAATTAAAACCATTAAAACCAATTAAAACCATTAAATGACAGTCCAGAACACAAATCAGAGTAGGGGCTACCTGTCTGCCCTAAATGGGGTTATCAGTGGTATCCCATAGTGCTCTGTAGTGCAGCAGCTTTTTTTGAATTATTGTCCTCAGATATAAATTTGGAGAATGTGCTCTGAATAGCCAAGCAAGTTTAATGATTACAAGCAGGGTATCATAATTACCTCAATAATAGATACTCAAGCTCTCCAAGATAATCTATAAAAATAAAATAGCAAAGTAATAATTAAAAAAAAATTTTTTTTTTAATATTTGTTGACTGGGAAAGTCCAACTAGGTTCCACAGATCCCGTTTTCAGCAGAGGCCCGGGGAATGTGTGATTCCTCAAACCCATTCCTTTCAGCATGGAACTTTTGATAGAGTAGAGTGGAATAGTTAAAACATGAACTTGTCTCAGTACATCCATACTAGCCCATATTTTTGAGGTTTATTAAGATGGGGACCACCCGCGGTGGTGGTGCTGCAGTAGCATTGTTGCCTCACAGTAAGATGCTGTCCGGATCGATTCTCAGCTAGAGCGTCTTCTGCGTGGAGACATGCATGAATGGGCGTACCTTCGTTGAAGGTTGTGCGTCAGGCCTGGCAAGCCGGTATGTAAAAATCAACTGCCAATCATTAGCGGACCAGAGTTCGGCCGAAAGATGCAAACAAACAAATTAAGATGGGGACCAATTTTTTTTTAACAATGTGCAACTCTATGTTAATTATATTAATGAAGGGTTATATATTCTATGCATACCTTCACAGACACACACACATATATTTTTATATCTATACATCTAAATCTATCCATCTATCTATACATATATTTCTAATTCGAGTAATGCAGATTTATTTTTTGCTCTGTTTTGTGCAGCCTGCATACTTGCTCCTGATCCCATCACTCCTGCTCAGTCATTTAGTCCATTTTTCCCCCCGGTTGAAAGTCCTTGGAAGGAAGTTGAATGAATCTGGAGTGGAAGATATCATCCTCGTGGCAGGAAAATGGGGTTAGTCTAACATTAAACCATATGCTCTGTAATGAAGGTTTATTATTGTTCAAGGGGTTGGCGTGCATTGGACCTCCTCATGTGACATGATCAATTGGTCCTGCCGGCTTTGATGATATGCACCTTTGTGTGATCCTGGCACACCATTATTCTATCATGGACAGTTTCCCATGAGCACATGCCCCCATCCTTCCTTCCAAATAAAGGTGATCAGTGTAAGCCTTATAATTTCTGTCCTCTACCATGCCAGTTGCAACAGCAGCTTGAGCAACTTAGCCATCTCTGGTCACCTGGGTAATACACTTTTGTGCCAACAAAGCTGGATGCAAATAATTAAAATGTATCAGTCTTATATATCAAGTGCTGCATTGTTAGCTCAAAATAGAAGGTGGTTAGTGCATTCAAATAGTAGTGCACATGCTCGGGATATGTATATATGCGCACAAATGAGACATGCCTTTATTAATAGGTCAGAGAGCAGTAAACACAATATAATGTCTCCATTCTGACATTTCCTTATTAAGTGTTATGTTGTACCTATTAGCTTAGCTTAAACACAACAGCAGTTACTTCAAGATAGAATGAGGACAGTGCTGGGCAAAAACCGAGTGTCATATTATTTGTCATGGGCTGTGCTGGGTACGGCTATAGTGCACTGTAATAGTACTTTTATTAGCCTACACTTTTCAGTAGTGAAATAAGATAGCCACCCCATGATCACAAGTGGTGGTCTTTGCTGGTGTAGTAGGCCTACTACGTCACCACAGTTTTCTGTTTCTATTGTTGCACTGAGCACAGTTTCCCATTAATCTTTCCCTTTGTGGAATGTAGAGCTCATTTAGGCATATGCTATGGGGCAGACCCACCTCATCCCCTCAGGTGGTCCTTTGTTGCACTGCTTCTGTCATTTCAACATGATTGTGACTTATCCATGATTCCACCTACCTACAGTGGCAGTTAGGGAATATAAATTGTGCATGTCATACAGCAATCTGGAATTCTGTACTCTGTCTTTGGCCGTGATGATATTTAGAATTCTATACTTGGTCAAAGAGCTAGCTCAGCCTAAGACCTCTGGCTTTCTTGACCATTATTTGTCAGGGTAGGAATGTGAAGTAGTTGCTAATCAAACAGGTAGTTAAAATGTCATCTCCTTAGCTTTAATTGTTTATTTGTAGACACTATGACAGTGGGTTATTTTATCATTATTATAACCTTGTCTGCCTGGTAGCAAGTGCAGAGAGATTTGCAGTATCCCCCACCTAAAAAAAAAAAAAGAAAAAAAGTAAAAAAATACCCTGAGAAGCAGGGGGTTGTACATTACAAAAGAAAATGTGTGTGTGTGTGCGTGTGTGTGTGTGTGTGTGTGTAGATATATATGATATATAAAAATACTGTGGGTTGTCAGAAAAAAAATGTACATCTGTCTTAACTAGTATAATATACCTTGTATAATGTAATTGCTGATGATACTGAAATGAAATATAAATTGTACTGTTTTTTTAAGATCCCTGCATGTGTCTGTTGCCCCATTTCACTGCTTCCTATTAATGATGCCAGTTTACATACTCATTTATACACCTACAAGCTGAGTAGGTAGTAATCATCCTAAATCCATGGTCTGACTTACACCATTCCTGGAATAGGAAAGGTTTCAGGCCAGCCATGGTGCACTTCTGCTTATGGTAATGCATAGTGGACGATTTGATGGTGCAATCAATTAAGAGGGATTTGGGAAAGTGCTTCACAGATCAGCTGATAGTTAGTACCAGTCTTATGAAATGAAGTTTACACAAATTTTGAAGAGTGCCTCTTCCAAACTTTTATTCTGTCAAGTCTATCATTCTAGCTTTTTGAAAATGAGCCCCATATTTTCAACTAGCAGCTCCTTACTATGATGCACATGGCATAAACAAACAAAAAGACAACATTTACACTGAATGATTTAGTCTGTTTCTTCTCTTGTAACGTGGTCTGACTACCTGCTCACCATTATTTTTGCTTGGATTCTTGCAACTCAGCCTTACTTGCATGTGTTTTGTTGCATAATTATAACAGCTTGTGTGTGGTGTGCATGTATGTGGCTAGTGTTGTGCTGACCCAGGTGTGATGCAATGAAAACAGGTTATGCATTTGGTAATTATTTTGTTTGCTCATGATATATTGGCCTCCTGACAAGACACAGCTGGAAGAACAGTTAGTGCCATACTTTATGTTGAAATCTCAAGACATATGTTTGTAATCCCTCTGAACTTGGTTACCTGTGTTGCAGAAAAACAACATTAAAGTCATTCTTGTAAATTTACTCGTATCATTGTGGAATGTATTTTATGATCATGTGTGTTTACTTGCTGCTCTTATGCTGAGTGTGGTGTCACTGTACATTTTGAGGTACATATTCACATAGTAAAACACACAGGTTTTTAGTCTGATATTTATATAATGGCTTGTTCCACAATTATGTAAGTTCAGTTTTGGGAAGATTAACAGTTAACATTGTACAATGAAAATGGAGGGAAGAAAAAGTATCAGGAATACGATGATATGCAAGGGATGTGGATCACAGGTATGAAAAGTGGCTTTTGGAGATGGGAAGAGCTCCTGTTTGTACTGCATTAGTTAGCATCTGGGCAGCAGTGTGAGGATTTCCAGGGGTACACCTGTTCTGATTAAGTAATGGATCTTTAAAGCAGTGAAAAAAATGCCCACGGGACTACAAATGCATACACATGTTTGGATTAGGCATATTGCTCTTATGGAGTAGGCAAAATGCTAGAGAGACTACAGATTATACAAATGCTTGGATTAGGCACAGGGCTCCTATAGTACTGAAGAGAATGATACAGTGACTGCAGATGGTACACATGTTCTGATTAGGCAGATCATTCCTTATGATAGAGAAGAGCAATCGCCAGGATAGGAGGGAGACAATAGATGAAAGTGTAGGGAAAGCACCATTGTGAGTAAAGGAGTAGGCATTTTGTTTTGTTTCATTCTCCTCCATGGTAACTAGAACATTTTTTGTCATATCTGGGTTGTGGAAGCAACTTAACTACATACGACTTCCTTGTAAGCTAGAGAACATTATATTTTTGCTTGGAATTTAAGCATCTCTTGTGACCAGTTAATACCAGTATATAGTCAATAATACCAGTATGTGAAATGCATGCTCTGTCAGCATCCTCATCTCCCTATGCTTGCCCCAGCAGCATATGATATAAATATTATTGTGTGATTGACCTAGTAATAGCAGCAATCATATAAATATATAAATGTTACAAAGATCAAAAACAGAATGGTGAGGGCTGGTTGAAGCCACCTGCTAGTGATGGAAATGTGAATGCATTATAGTTGAAATACTTCAGCCTATGGTGTGACTCTTTGTCTTTACTTTGATAACAACTTAAAATACAGAATTCAAGTCTGTCAGCAAGGTGGCTTGCAATACGAAGTTGTGTGTCTAGTAATGAGAACCAGAGGCTCCACAGATAGAGAGGCATTTTGTCTCCACAACTGGACAAAGCCTCTTTAGTTTCTCTCAAAATCCCATCCAAGAATTTAAATTTAACAACTTGCAGACACATGAAGGAGTTCACAACCTCCATACTCATCTCTAGGACATTCGTACAACCACTATGTATAATACACTCACCAACATTTGTATCTCCATCTAGTCACAACCAATGACAGTGCACTCGAAATTGGACCAGCTTGGGGATACATTGCTTGGCTTAGACACATGATATGTATTTTCACAGTGCCCACATCCTGTGATCCCTTCGTTCGGTTTTTACTACCATAGGAGTCAGGACTTGTCTCCTCTGGACACCTAAACTGGTCATCTTGTTCATCTACACAGACTAATACCTGTGTGTCATGCTTTGTTTTACTCACCCCCCCCCCAACTGCAACAAGGTGAAGGAAGTGTAACACTGAAGCTGGGTCAAGATGGGACCACATGCCAGATGTAGAGTGCCTTCAGCATCTCTATCTGAGATACCATAGAAAGAGCCAATTATAGGTAACCATATATCTGTGAGAGGCATTTAACTGACAAGACATGTCCTGTTCTACTCATATGTCAGATTTCTGTGTTTCTATGCTGGTAGCATCTGCAGTAGTGACACACACAGTCCTCCATGTACCTAGTGTTGTTCCTGCATGCACACCAGATGCTACTGAAAGTATAATCATATAGCATCTACACACAGATGTAGCATAGCATCTAGTAATTCACAGTAAGCAATCATACCTATTTACAATGGAACCTACGTCCCTTCAATGGTGCTTAACTACCTCAGACTAGACTACAGATGGAGGTGTTGTCATGGATTATGATCTATCAATAAAATGCTTGGAGACTATTGTGTCAGCACAATCTGATTCATGAATGACTTGGCATAAAGGCTGGACATGTGCATAATTTTACTGCTGCCTCACAGGTTTGTTCCATCCAAACAACACAGTGAAAAGACGATGGGAATTTCTGTGGTGCCCTGGCTAAAGTGCTCCTATTTAATGTGAATATCACCTCTGGTCAGTAGGCCACCAGCCTAGTGGTACTAACCAGGTCAACAAAAGATAAATACAATAAAATCATAAAATCCTGCTTGGCCAGGAAGTCCTACTGATCACTCACAGGTGTGTCTTATGTTAAACCAGTTCCCATGTCCATCTAGTATTCTTACACACATTACTACTACAGACTTAACATATATCCGAGTCCTTTATGGAAATACAATACAATGCAGCTATGTCCTTCAGCTGCATTCATATTCCATACAACCTTTTTCTGGAAGCCAGTCTCTCACAGCGAACTGCCCACTATGGCCAGACAGTGGTAAGCAATGTGCATATATGGCTTATAGACAATGCCTTTCTTCTCAAACTCTGGCGCTGCTTGCACAGACCTTATTGTGGTTCAGCCATGCTGACCATATGGACATAAAGTATCCATTTTGTAAAATGCACCTACTGCCTATATATAATATACACAAGTTACATTCTTTTATGAATTTATCTGGTACTTCTGTAAAATTAATTTTTCAGCTACAACTTTGCCACAAAGTCGAGTAAATGCAAAATATTTAGTAAAAGATAATCTGCACATATAAATAATATTTGATATGTAATGCAGACTGTAGTTCAGGAAATTGTAACAAGATATCACAACAATACAAAAAAGAACATCAATTACAATATAAAAAGCCTAATCCACAAGTAATGTAGAAAGATAAATTAAGTTACAGCACTAGCAGGTAAGGTAGCATCAAACATATTCACAGGAAAGTAGTAGTGCAGAGCTCTACAGCAAGATTATTCACTTGTAAATCACTACTGTCATATTACTGTAGTTTTGCACAGCCTTCATTGGCTGCCAGTCTGTTTTAAAATTATCTACAAGATTATGGTGTTGGAATAGTTGTCCATCCATGACTTGGGTCCCAGCAATCTGAAGGAATTAGCGGTTTCTGTATACCTCTACCTGCATTTTGCCATCTGTCACTCAGGGACTGCTGCATGTCCCACAGGCACATCTTGAGAACTTTGAAGTTCATGCTTTTGCCAATCAGGCTCTACACCTTTGGAATTTCTTGTCAGTGGCTTCACGAGTGTCTGTCCTTGCCTGCCTTCTGACAGTTGTTTAAAATTTACCTTTTTTGGATTGTCTGTGATGGGGTGGGATGATTAGTACAGTGAGTGAATGTATTTTATTGTCAAATCAATATTTTATGTATTTATTACATATACGTTTCATAGCACTTTATGTACTGTATTGGTATTTTGCTGATAAGTTGAAAGTGAATAATAGTAATAGTAAACTCAAATTCATCTAAAATCTGCCAGTCCATCCACACACACACACACATAGAGAGACACACACACACACACACACACACACACACACACACACACACACACACACACACACACACACATACACACACACACACACACACACACACACACACACACACACACACACACACACACACACGATTTCACAAGGACAGTATAGAGAATCATCAATTAACTTATTTTTAGGTCTCTGAAATGGGCAAAATCATAGACCGTGGTGAGTCTCCATGGATACAGAGAGGGCATGCAGTGCTAATGTCTGTACCACTGTGCTGACATGTGCCAAATACTGCTCTGCCTTAATTTAGGGCCTTATGAGCACGGTCTACAGAGGTAATGGAGAGGGTCAAATCAGGCACCCAGGTATCTCAGTTGTGTAAAACAGAGTCAATGAGTCCACTATTGAGGCAAGTTATCACTTTGTTACATGAGATTAATCTGATAGCCACACAACGTATCATCATTATCATCACTGCCATGATAACCCCCCTTTTCCCATTTTCTTCATGGAGTCTGGCATCGTGTCAATTGTCTTGTTTCAGTGCCAGTGTCCTTCCTTTTTTGATAGTTATGTCTGATGGGCACAGGTCTTCTCTCATACAATCCATCCATCTCTTTGCTGGATGTCCTCATTTGTCCTTGCCTTTTTTCTGTCTCTCTCAAATCCAAAATCTTCTTCACTAGACTGTCTTCTAATTTCCTACACATTTGCCTGGGTCACCATAATCTGGCCTCTTTGACCTTCTTTGCAAGTGGATCTATTTTTGCTTCTGCTCTTATGTCCTCATTTCTTCATCTGTCCCACACTGTGCATCCTACCACCCATCTCAGGCACTCCATCACCTCTAGCTTCCTTAACTGCTCTGCCTTTACTGCCCAGGTTTCTGTACAATATAGTAGTACAGGTCACACCACTGTTTTGCTCATTTTTCTTTTCAGCTTGTTTGACATTAGTCTGTCATATACTAGCCCTGACACTCTGTGCCAGTTAGCTGCAGCCCCTCAGACTCTAGCTTTGATATCCTCATTCAGACTTCCCTTCACCTCAAACACCCCTCCCGGGTGTACTTGAGAAGACTGAAATCTGATATTACCAAATCTGAGAAGACTGTGACGAAATTGCCGAAACCTGATAAGAACGAAGACTGGGAACATGGACAAAGAACTCCAGAAAAATCACCACTGGTCCATCACCACAAAAAAACAAAACAAAAACAAAAAAAAAAATCAAACCCGATCATGTGGGGGGCTTTGCTCCCACCCCCAAACTAAATACATCAACTCCGAGATTGCACTGCAGTGGGAAAGGGGCAAAGTTTACCATGGTGGCCAAGTGGTTCTTTCCCTCAGTAAAATTCCAGTGTTCCCAGTCTTCATTTTGTGAGGTTTCAGAAATTTCTCCTCAGTCTTCTCAGATTCGGTAATATTGGATTTTGGACTTCTCAGATAGACTCCTCTCCCCCCACATACTTGAAATGGTTAGCCCATTCCACTATTTTTACCTCTGTGTCAGTTTTCAGCTCATGATTTTCCACATTTGCTCCTTTGACAACAATCTTATCTGTACTCAGTTTCATCCCATTTTCCTTCATCTTTGCATTTCATTTGCTGCAGTTCTTGTTTTGAGTATGCTTGTAATGCCACATTATCTGCATACAGCAGCTTTTTTGACCTGTCCCCTCTGACCTATTTGGTAATGTAGTCCATCACCAGTATGAACAGCAGTGGCTCAGAGCTGAACCTGATGCAGAACCACTACCACTGGGAACCCCATTGTGAGTTCGGACACTGTTTGTATATTCGTCATTGCGTCCTTGTATATAGGCTACACTAATTCTACCAATTTATCGAAGACTACGAGTAACTGCAGTACTGCCCAAATCAGTTTTCTTGGGACCTTGTCATATGCTTTTTCTAAACCTAGGAATGTGCAATTGGACTATTTCCTCATCTTTACATTCTTCTCAACTATCTTGCTCACTACAAATATAGGGTCTGTTGTTCTGCATCCAGATCTGAATCTTATCTGTTCATCTCCCAACTTACTTTCTAATACTATGTGTATTTATTTATCAGTCACCCTCTCCAGTACTTCCATACAGTGTAAAAGGAGTCTGATACCTCTACAGTGACCACAGTTGTGAATGTCCCCTTTTTGTTGTACACTGGCATTATAATGCTTAGTCTCCAGTCATCTGGGATACACCTTTCTCTCCACACTGTTTTGAGTACCATCAGGAGCCATTTATCTCTTACTTCACCAAACATCTTGGTTATATTTGCAGTGACATCATCTGAGCCTGATGTTCTTCCTGACTGCTGTTTTTTCTTATTTTAGGAGGGGTTCTTCTTCCTCTTTAATCATAGGATTTGTTTGGGGCAGGACAACTTCTGTGAGATTTTCTTCATTCAGGAGCATCTAGAAGTACTCCTTATATCTGCCTTTCATGTCCTGTGGATTGGTGAGTAGGTTGTAGCTGGCATCCCTTATGGAAGGTGTCTGATGACTATCTTCTTTATCTTTTTCTTTTGACCTTCCAACCTGATAGTCTCTTTGTGCCATCTGCACAAATTCCAGAAGTTGATAGAGTGCCTCTAAAGCCCTGAGACTTGTTCTTTGCTATTGAACTGATTTCTTATCCTCTTTGTTAGTTAAGTAGAATTCCTTCTTAGCCTGATGCTTGTTTTTATCTCCTGCTTTTTCCTGCACTCCTTCTTTCTTTTGATGACTTCCTGGATTTCTGCATTCCACTACCAACTTTCCATGTGCACATTATTTCCATACCTGGGTCAGCCACATATATGAACTGTAGTTCTCACACATGCTCTTTTGAGGTGCTGCCATTTTTCTTCAACTCCGTCTATGTCATCGTCTTCCTGTTGTGCTAGAGCCCTGAGTCTTTTCCTGAGCTTTGATGCTTTTACTCTAGCAAGCTTCCAGGTCTTCAGCCTAATCTATGTTGACCTTAGAGAAGTAAAATTTGGTAATGCTGTGAAGCTGAGGAATGAGAAGACAGACAGGTGTGGCCAGTTTTATCAGCATTTACTTGCAGAAGCATAATAGTAAACTTCAGACAAGACCATGTGATATATAGGTACTCTGTATAGGCTAAAACCACAAATTATTTAAAGAAACATACTGTCTGCATTACATCTCTCATTTCAGAAGCAAAATGATTATTCAGTTTAATTATATGCATTTTATAAATATGAGGTAGCATTTGATAGATAGGCATTCTGTTATAATAGTGCTATTTCAATAGATAGCTGTTAAATACATCATTAATATGTTTTAGCAATATAAATGACAGCAATTCAGATTTTATTAATAAATCATCATAACACTTTTCAATCCCTTTTGTAATTCTGAAATTAGGATTTAAATTTGGGTAGTTTTTTTATCAATTTGCAATATTTTGAATATTGTGTGGCCAACATTTCTTATGACATAACTGAAATACAGATATATAGAACTCGTCAATAATTATAGGCAGTCCCCCTGAATGCTCTGATTCCTGTACATCCTGCCTGAACGACTCTTCAGGACAGATCTGCATACCTCTTCAGATATTTCTTGTGGTTCTTTATGTGATACTCATGCAGTTTTTAAAGCATCAGGAAGTTCAGGTCTGACTGAGGTATATTCTTGAATTTATTAATTTAGAAAATGTCTACATTCTTTTACACAGCTTTCCACCTATAGTTCACATGATGTGCAGCCTCATTTGGTCATTTTTCCTCAACACTACTGCTTCGGACTATTTTCATTCAGAACTTTTCTGAATAGGTTCATAGGTTCATAGATAAGTACTAGGTTAGCTGTCCTTGTGGGCCATTTTAAGCTAGTTAATTTTCCTTTTTGTCCTTGAAATATCCTATCCCATTTGGTTGTAGATTGGCTTTACCTATCCCATGATTGATAATTATATATTACCCCGAATGAGAATAACTGGGATCATACCATAGGTAATTTGAGGTGACCCATGCATGGGATAAAACATTTAGAAGCTGTTTCTGTCCATTAGTAGTACAGGGGGCAATCCTGGTATATTTCCTGTTTCACATCCATCAATCTAAGTTGTGCTTGAATATGGACAGGAACAAAGTTTATTTTATGTGGATGGGGAGTCTGTTCCACAGCACCAGTGTCCTCTACAAGATATACTTGTCCCTCCAAATCATTCTGTTGATGTTGCAAAAAAGGTTTAGATCCATAGACCAAGTATTTCTGATGCCATTTGACTTGCTGATGTCCAGTAAATCCATCAGTAATGGGTTGGAGGATGGCTTGTATGCCAGACACAGGTCACCTCTTAGCAGTCTGTAGGGTACCAAGTATAGTGAGAGGGCTTTGAGTCAATCCATGTAGGACATGTTGCTTATGCCTTCTCTTCTTTTAGTAAGGCATCTATGTGGGTGTTCCAGTAGTTGCATGTGTCTGGACATGTACACTCCAAAGGGGACATTGTATTCAATGATTGGCCTAATAAGGGCTGAGTAAAGTGAATAATTGTTAGTTTATCCCTGTCCATCAAAGAAGACAGATAATCTGCATGTTTCTCATAAAATATTATGTCTTCACAGAATCTATTTAAGCCTTTTTGGTACCAGATAAATATTCTTAAGCATCAAAAATGACATAGATAAAGGAATCCATCTTTTCAATCTGTGATAAATCAATAATAGAACTGGTGAATGTCCAACACCTAACAGTGCATTTTTTCTGTTTTGCAATAATGCTATATGACAGTCTTTATAACAGTCACTTTTAATGCCTGCATCACGTTTAACTGTATGTATGACTCTATCGATTTGATTATGTGACTGATGGTAATTTGGACTGGGGTTTATCTACTGAAATTCCCCAATGTTTCAAGTATTTTTAAATTCCTTGCTTGCATTCATGACATCCTTTTATGGGACCACTGCCTCTGGAATTCCGTATCTTGAGAAGACAGATTTCAAATACTTTAAAACACTTATGCTTGTCATGTATGATAACTTTACACCCTCATGAAACTTCAGATAGTAATCAGCTAAGCATACAATGCACACATTGTTTCTTGGCACTCTAAAAGATAGCTTTTCCAACTATACTTCATGGACTTCCTGTGACTGAATAAGACAACATATCTTCTCCTGGATTATTACAGCGATGGACATTATATTCAGTACATTTATAAACTTCCTGCTCAGTTTCCATCGATGTCCAGGATTTAAAGGCTATGTCTTCAGCACCTGTCTTATACTTTGCAGTGTGCAGCTATGGTTCATGAATTCCTAAGAAGAGGTCTTTCTTTAACTGATTAGCTTAGTTTATCTGCTTTATACATCAGATGAGCTTTGCAGTTAATTTCTTATCTAAAGGAAAAGTAAGCATGCGTCTCTTTCCTCCTTGCTGATGTTTCTTCTAACAACTCTTCCATTACTATTATCTTTATTTTATTTTTATTTTATTTTACATTTGTTGACCGGGCTAGTCTAGCTGGAGATATTTCCATTTTCAGTAGAGGCCCGGGGAGAAAAGCTCCACATACTTAATAATAATATATAAAAAAAGCAATAAGAGGCAATGCCACATACATTAGGAAGGAATTAACGTAACATTTTAAAGTGAACCATTGGGTTAAAAATGTGGAAGATAACATTTACAACATTTATTGGCAGAGTAGTAATGTAAAGAAAGAGAGAGAAGATAGGTTACAGGCTAATAGTAGAGTATTAGTCAGGGTTGCAGCAAGGGCATAACCATTGAAGTTTTAGGTGATTTTTAAGATTAAGTTTGAAGAGGGGAAAAGAGGAAATAGAGGTAAGGTTGGGTGGTAGCATGTTCCGTTGCTTACCTGTGGTGGTGGAGAACAAGGAGTCACCAGCTAAGTTGTTAGATTTGGGTATATAAGCTAGGAGTTTATTAGAGGAGCATAGGGAATGAAGATTGTTATAGGGTGTGATAAGATTGTTTAGTGTAGGTGTGTTGTTAGGAAGGTAGAAGATTTTGTGAGCAGTTGTTAGTTGAGAGAATAGCAACGCATGCACTGGTGTCTCTCCTACTTACATATCACCTTCAGATTGACTGTCTTACCACATAGACTGGGACATCTAACTTGGAATCTACCTGCAAATAGTGTCCACATACTTTATCTTTTCCAAAAGGGGAAATAACAGTATCACTCAATGTATTCCCAGTTCTTCTCCAAATAGAGATTATTGTTCAAGAGAGTATCAGTGATCCAGATTTGTGTTATATGCATCTGATTCCTGGCTTATAATTAATTCTTAAGTCACTGCGTGTTTCTTATGCAATATTGTTTTAAATATGTTTATAATGGCTTATAATGGCTTATAATCACTTTCCACTGCTGTGTTATATACATGCACGTACACACACACGCATGCACACATACATATTTGTATGTACATATATTTATATATATATATATATATATATATATATATATATATATATATATGTAAACACACATTACCATGATGAAACTTTTCACAACCATATACAATGGCTACCAGCTCCTTTTCTATATGGGCATATATTTTATTTCTTTTGTTTTCTTTGTTGGTCCACTGGTGTCTCTCCTACTTACATATCACCTTCAGATTGACTGTCTTACCACATAGACTGGGACATCTAACTTGGAATCACAGCTAACATAGAACAAGTGCCAGCATTTGTGGAAATTATAGGATCATAGGAGGTTACTAGGCTAATGACCATTGGGTCTTTACAAGCCTAGCTAAGTTTTACCCTTATTTTCATGATCAACATCTATCACCTCTGTCCAAGAGGTACATAGGTGGAACTCCTGGGGTAAATTTATGGTTACCCATACAATCATCCAGATTGCATTTGAAGAGTGCCAATGAGGTGCTCTGCTTGACATGAAGCACAAGTCTATTCCAAAGGTGTGGTAACCTCTGGGAGATGAATCTGTCCCTCCAGCAGGTTCTATTAATGTCATATACCAGGTTAAGGCAATTAGAGTGAGCAAGTTGTGTACCATTTGACTTATGGATATGCAGCATTTTCAATAAAGTGGGTCAAAGATTGCCTTATATACAAGGCAGAGATTGCCTCTGAGAAGTCTTTATGAAACAGAATAAAATTACAGTGATTTCAGATGATCCTGATAGGACAGATGCTAAAGACCTTGAATTTAATTTGTGATGAACCTTTGTGGTCTCTCTAATTGCTGCAGGTGCTTGGAAAGGTATATACCAAAAGGGGAATTGTACTCAATTATTGGCCTAATGAGGGAAGAATACAGGGAGATTATAACTTCTTTTTTTCTAGAGGCAATGTCCTTACTTATGAGATGAGCAATATAAAATGCCCTTCTTACCACTGTGGAGACATGGTGGTCAAAGGTAAGGTTGCTGTCAACCTGTGTCCTCAGGTCTCTCACCACTGAGTGCGTACTTAGGGTATTGTTATTGATGTCATAGTTAGCAGGTACATCACTCTTACTGAAATGATGATAACACATTTCTTTGCATTGAGATTAAGGACATGACTTTAGCACCAGTCATTTGTTTGTGTAAGACCCTCTTGTAGGATGTTGACATTGTTTGGAGATTCTGTGAGTGCTCCCAGTTTTCAGCCATCAGCAAACTTTGCCAGCCACAGACCTTTAGTTTTAGCTTGCACTTCAGAGAAATAAATTCCAAACAGTAGAGGTCCCAGGACTGATCCCTGTGGAACACCACTGGTTACAGGTCTGCTGTTTGAGGTGGATTCCCCTATTTTGAGTATATGGGTTCTATCAGTGAGCCAATTAGCGACCCATCTAATTATATATGGGTTGATACCTAGTTGAGTGAGTTTGGCAGTTATGCCTGAGTGGGGGATAGTGTCAAAAGCCTTACCTAAATCTAGGTAGACTTTATGCACAGATTTCCACTCATCAACAGCCTTGGTGACTGTCTTGAAGAGGTCCATCAGGTTTAACAGGCATGATCGCCCTTTTACAAATCCAAATTGAGTAGGTTCAAGAGTTTAGAGTTTACCAATATCTTTGTTGATAAGGTCCATGATGATTCTATCCATGGCTTTGCATATAAGGCCAGTCAGGCTAATAGGTCTATAGCTCCTGGGGTCAGCGAAAGCACCACCTTTGTGCAAGGGGATAACGGTGACCTTTTTCCATATAGCTGGGATGAAGGCAGTGCTTAAACTATGATTGAAAAGAGTACCCTGTGGTGTTGCTAATTCATGTTCGAGCCCATGTAGGATGCAGCCTGGGATCTTATCAGGTCCCATGGATGCTGTGTTTTTGCCCTTGTAAAGGGCATTCACGACCTGCTCTTTAGAGATATAAAGTAGAGGACAGGGGGTAGGGATGTCTTGGGATAAGTGTGGTGGGGACAGGGGAGCAAAGGTTTCACAGACCCTGTTGGCTAACAGGTTAGCAGTGTCCACAGTATATGTGGTATCATTAGATACCAGTTTGGCACAAATCTGGGCCTTTCCTTTTACATTGCGGATGTAACTACAAAGTGCCTTATGGTTGTCCTTAGTTGAGGAAGCTAATTTGGATTCATAGTTAGCTTTGGAGGACATCACAAAAAGTCCTATTTGCTTCTTTAAGCTGAGGAGGGAGTGTTTCCAGTTTAGGGCTCACTCCCTCTTACTCTTAGACAGCAATTTCTTCCTCTTATTGTAAAGCCTGTTAATAGCAATTGTCCACCAGACTGGTTTGCTCTTCCCTGAGGAGCTTATTTTGGTCCTATCATGTATGTCTGATTCAATGCATTTGTTCAGACATTTGTATAAAGTATTTGTGTAGAACTCCACATAGTTGCCAGGTCCATCTGAGGGGGGAGGTACAGTGAAGCTAGTTATACAATGCCATAAGAGGTTATAATCTGCTTTGGAGAAGTTTTTTAGTTTATTTGGTGCTGTGGGGGGGGGGGGTCAGGTATAATAGTGGCTTCAAATGAGATTGATTTATGATCAAATCTCACCAGGGAAGCCCTCACAATGGGGGTGCTACAGTGGTCCCCTGTAATGGCAAGCAGTAGATCCAAGATGTTGGCATCCCTTGTGGGGGTGTCAACTAGCTGGTCCAGGGCACTGGAGTTAATGAAGTTGAGGAACCTATGGGCAAGTGAGTTTCTGCATGAGTAATTTCCCCAGTCAATGAAGGTTAGTTAAATTCACCCAAAACCATGGTGTTCGGCTGTATCTTGAAAGAGTCAAATAGATCCAAATAGGCAGAGTGGGGCAATGGGTTGAATAAGTGTCCTACTAACAGTTAATTGCACCTGACATATCTCCAGGGAATCATTCTGTTTAACCAATCTGGAGGTGTATTTATCTTTATTGGATATTGATAAACTGCCTCCTTTAGTTTTCATACCATTAGTTTGTGGTCTGAACATGTGGAAGGAGGTGTAGCCTGATATGGCTGGGGTGCTCTCCACAGCCTTGAACAAGGTCTCCATGACTGCACAAATGTCTATGTCTTCCAAGGTGAGGACTACTTCCAGTAAATGCAGTTTCATGTTAAGACTGCTAGCTTTTATCAGCAAAACCTTGAGGTTGTTCTTAGATGGCATTCTTATCTCAGGAATTTTGTCCTTGAGACACTGCCTAGAAAAGGTATTATGCTAGTGGCAAGAGTCTTGGTCAGTTCCTGAAATCCCAGGGTTGACACATGAAGACCATCACTGGCAAAGCATAGAGGTCTGTCAAGCATGTCATCCCAGGCTGTCAGATACTGTATCACCTTGGAATGACACCAGAAACCAAGCCAATTATTGAAGTCAATCATTTTCTGTTTATATTGAGGCATCACCCTAGGTGAAGGTAAAATGCTGCTTAATGCTAGGGACATGCCACCCTGAAACACACAGTCCAAGAGCTCAATTATATCTTTCTTCATATAGTCCATAGAGGTACATCTCAAGTCATTCACACCAACATGGACTATGACAGAGTCATAGCAGAACCTGTTGCTGAGAGACTTGAGTGCCTGTGTGATATGGCTGATCCTGGCACCTGACAGACAGCTGGCCATGACCTTCTCCTTATCCAGCCTGGTTAGAGAGAAACCTGTGTATCTTACGATGGAATCACATATGACTAATATGTTTGGTTTTGTGCTTTGACTTAAGGGCTTGACAAGTGAGACACTGGTATGTGAGCTACTATGTGTACTATGTTCTGCAGAGGAAGTATTATGTATATAGTGATTATTATTTTTGTGTTTGGGAGGTCGTTGGTGATTAGGGCTGTTTCTGGTGAGGACCTCCACATATGTAGATATGTGTAATGTGGGTTTGTGTGCAGAAGGAGGTGAGCATGCTGATTACCCACTCATTGTCCTATGAACTGAATGATGTGTGAGAAGATTCAAGGCTCTTAGTATAACTGCATCTCTCACACATTGAGTTTGTATGGCCTAGGAAATAGAGGGTCGTCGGTGAACATGAGGCAATTACTACACTCCCAGGATGCCCATGTTGACCAAGCTGGCTGCAGAAGCTGTGGGAAATTGTACATCCATAGTGTTAGGTAAAATTATATGGTCAGGATGAGAGGTCACACTTAGGAATAGCTAGTGGGTGAGAGGTGTGTTGGTACCTCTGAGACTAGGCTTAGTGTTCTATGTGACAGTAGAGCTGAGTCACAAAAAACCTTTGGAGGACCACAAGCAAAGTGCTAAGGGAAAATTTAACATCAAAATGTTTGCTACTATAACCACCAACCATGACTACGTCTATCCAGTAGTGCACAATGATGGGCTACACGCAATAAAGTGCAGATGTGGGGCTTATATAAAAAGAAAAAACTAGCAAATAAGGATGCACTCTCTGAGTTCTAGTCCAATCACCATAGATTAGATGGGACCCAGACAGCACTCTCCTCCTACAAGAGTGCAGAAAGGCCTTCTCCAACAAAGATGGTTTGAATTTGATGCTCAGAGGTTCCAAAACAGACCCAGAACCAGCAAGCCTGGAACTGGACCATGCTACAGATGAACTAGTACAGTATGCAGTAAAATATGAGAAGAGATCCAGGTGTTCCAGCACAATGACATTCTCTCTTACAGCAGGGATTTCATATGCTACTTCAAATCCCTGAATGGTTGGACAAACATGCATGATGACCTGAGTTACATCTCACCTCTCTGTGCACATGCATCTGTATGGTGTTTTACTTCTCCCTATACTCCCCTAGAAAATATGGAACTACAGAGGAATTCTACATTCTCCCCATGAGGTAGACAAGCTAGTCATGTATGCCTTGCAGCTTGCACTCCAGCTTCCCTGCCCACTAGTCAGTCCTAGGTTGCCAGCATTGCAGACAGATGCCTTGCCCCATTGCAAATGGACCAGTTTGGTGTATGTTTTCAAACAGTCTGTAATTTCTCTGAAACTATATATAATCAGTTTATCCTCTTATAAAATCACTGCACTGATTCCAATTTGACTCACAGCTTTCTAAAAGAAAACAAATACTATTGCTTGTGAGACATAGGTTTATCATATTGTACCAAACTTATGGATCATAATATAAAATTACACTCTTCAGTTGTTTTGCCTCTAGGCAGGCAACACTGATGACAGTTCTGTTAATTTCTTTATGATTTATACAGCTTCCCATGCTTCCTGCTAAGTTTTAGATGTTTTATTCTGTTTTCAATGTCTAAGCGATATACTGAATGTGTCATTACTGTGTTTACAGTTTGTTTGTAACTTTGCTACTATATATTATTTGTGCTACAACTGATTTATTTGTACTTCTACATATTGTGATTATTGTATTATTATTGTAACTGCCTATGTGGCCCAGGTAACAGCTGAAAAGGGTCTCTGGACCAATGTAATTCTCGGGTAACAAAATGAAAGTAAATTAAGGCATAAAATAAACCTGTAATGTGAGCAAATTAATGAAAAAAATAAATAAAATAAACTTGTAATTTGGCTGCTATATCAATTGCTTCAATTATGGCACTCTGCAATTCAGAACTATTTTCCTGCCCCTGACTTCAATACCATTTCACATCTTGCTCCAAAGTTTTCATTAATAGAATACATTTTTTTTCAGAAATACTCAAAATAAGCTTTGGAAGATATTACATCATAACCAGAAATCTCATCCTCAATTGCTTATCCTCTACTGGATTTTTTTTTTTTTTGCTTTTTTTTTATCTCAGCTCTGACTTTTCCATTGTCTGGTTTCAGCCCTAATACAGGTAATATACAACTTGTGTATCTCAGTTCTTCAGCTGATGTTGCACTTTCTTTTGCTCACATTGATCTGTGTCATTCTTTTTAACCATAATATTTGATTATTCTGCTCTATGGTCACAGCTTAAACCAGTACATCCTCAGTGTTGTTGTCAACACATGCAAGCCCTTTATTTATTTGCATATCAGCTATCTGAAATGCTTCAGGTGTTGCTGACATGCCACATAGTAGTCTTAGGAATCTCTGACTTAGGATCATAGTATCATAGAAAATACAAGGCGATTTAGCCTTGTGACCGTTTACCCCTTGTTGGTACCCATCCTCAGACTGAACCTTTTCTCTCAAGGTGGGTCAGGCCAGTCAAGCCAGGAATGACTTTGTGAATAACCATCCAGTCATCCAGTTCCCATTTAAAGGAAGATGTATTACATTGCTTAATATGCAGTTGGAGTCGATTTCAGAGGTGGATAATATGCTTTGTATTGACCCTATCCCCCCACCTTATTTTATTCATCTTTTGCTAAAGATTTAGATACCTTGTTCTGGTATTTGGGAAACTATTCCATTTGTGGAAATAGAAAATATCCAAGATTGCTGGGACCTAATGGCTCAGAAGGCACAGTCTGTAGAACATTTAATAAACGGACAGTGCTTCTGGTTTTTTCTGGTAGCTTAGGATTTTTAAGCTAGTGACCATTCTAGTTAATATGTCTAGTGAGGCATATTCCAAAAGGGACATTTTATGCAATAACTGGCCTAATAAATGTGGAATATAGAGGGACAATGGCATCTTTAGATTTGGAATTTCCACTTAGCTATTATCTGTGCTAAGAAGAATGACTTCCTGCATACTGTAATTATGAGATGATAAAAGGAAAGGGGAATTATCATCCCAAGTACCTTGGACTCTAACAACATTCTCCTTCTGGAATGGGGTATTATCTGTGTCATGTACTGGATGAAGTGATAGTTTGCCAAATGTGACAATGTTACATGTTTAACATTTAATTTAAGCCTATTGTTAGCACAGCAGGTGTTTACAAGAATAAGTTTTTGTTGCAGGGCTTGGGTGTCAGAAAATGATTTAACAATGACTTCTATTTTACTGACATCTGAAAAGTTTCTTAGCCGGAGGTCTTAGTTTGTGAACTGGAGGTCAGAAAATGATATGTTAGAGAAAAGGGGTTCCAGCACAAAGCCTTGCGGAACAGCACTGTTTACCATCATGCTCTTTGCGGAGGCACCTGCTACCTGTACCAAATGGGTTCTGTCCTTTAGCCATTTTTATCCATCTGACCAGATAGGGATCAATTTGTAATGCATTGAGCTTGCTAATTATGCAAGCATGGGTTTTGGTGTCAAAGGCCTTAGGTAGATCGAGGTATACTATGTGTACAGCATGGCCACTGACAACCAGTTGTGACACTCTTTCAAAGAAGTTAATCAGAATCATTACACAGTCTCTACCCTAGGAAAACTCGAATTGCCATGGATCTTGCCTGATGAGATTTTCACTGTCATAGTTAATCAGATCAGTTATAATATGATCCATGCCTTTGCATATGAGACTTGATAGGCTGATAAGCCTGTAATTTCCAGGGTCAGTATTGTACACCAAACTTTAGGGACAAAGTACTGGTTAAAGTCAAGTTAAGTAGTTTAAGGAGGGGCTCCACCAGGCCTTAGATGGTACTGAATATTAAATAGCCAGGTATATTATCGTATCCCATGGAGGAAGTATTTTTAGTATATGAGAGTGCCTTTAGTACATTATCTTTGGCCGTGATGGAAGGTATGAGAACGTCTGGGATAAGTGAGCATTAAGTAATAATTTCCTGGGTGACATTGGCATTGAATTTGTTAGCTACTATGTGGCAAGGTCTACTAGTTAGAGTAGATGCTGTTATCTTCAGTATATTCTCAGCAATAATGGGTGTTATTTTGTACTTTCCTACTGTAACTAAGAAATATTTGTACCTGTTCCTAGCTTCGGAAGGTAAAATAAGTTCATGGACTGCCCTAGTAGTCCTAACACTTTTTTATTTTTTAGTCAACATTCTAACATTATCCTTGATTTGATGGTCTTTAAATATGCTGTGTAGTTTAATAAGTTTTTTTCTTTTATTGTAGAGTGTATTTATGTTGGTGGTCCACATGGATGATTTGCTTTTAAAATTCCCATTATATTTACATTTGGTAGGTACTCTTAATTCAATTCATTTATCCAAGTAGGCATGTAACTCTTTCTTCTTCATGCTAAGGCAATCTCTAGGGTTATATTGGAAAAAGAGAATATTGAAACTTTGTCATAGAATATGATGAAATTTGTATGTCTGAAATATTTGAATTCAGTGTATTTAGCATTTTTAGGTTTAGAGGTTCTAATGGTGAAGTTTATAAGTTTATGGTCTGATATAACTGGGGGAAGACACTATAGGAATAGTACATGAAGAAGCTATAGTCATAAGGAAAAGGCCAAGGTTATTATGTTCTGCGGTGGATTTGATAATCATTTCTAGGGAAATTTTGTTTATGAAATCTAACAACTTTTGAGCTTATCTTAAATATGAAATGTAGGGGCTGCAGTTTGTTGATGGGTTGTCAAGCTCTCCCAAAATAATGGAGTTTCTGTTTATAGGGAGTTCACCAATTATATGTATTGACCATATGTATATGATTATTATGGGACACAAAGGGTGTTCTGTGATAGGCTATAAACTGATAGTTTATTATGTTTAGTGTAATTTGGAGTTCCATGAGCTCTATCTGTGAGTCCCTAGGAATCTGTCTAGAGGTGATATGATTCTTATTGGAGATGGAGATGTCATCACAGTGGGTGCAAAACCAAGGTATGGTAGAGTGATTTCTGAACATTTAAATCAAGTTTCAGTAATTAAGAGACATGGATGTGGTGGAAATGCAGGAAAGCCTCAAGATTGGTATTTTGTGTTGAGACTTCTGGAATTGATCAGAGCCACCTTAATGTGATCCTGTTTTATATTTAATGTTAGTCACTTTGGCATGTCCATTAGCTGGACTCTGTCTAAAACAGGCACTGTGGAGAGCAGTGAAGGCTTAAAATGAGAGGTGCAGACCATCCCTGGCAAAGCAAGTAAGAATATCAAGCACTTTGCTTGACACATACTGGATCCCTCCTAGAATGACGCCAACAATTAAGCTATTGCTAATGCCAATTATCCTTTTCTTTGTACCCAGACATCATTCTTGGAGAAGGAAAGATTCCAGTCAGGACTAGAGTCTTGCTTGTATTTGTAACATGCATGAATAGTTCTGATGTGTCTCTCTGTCTGTCTCTCAGGGACACTATATCATAGTCATATTTGCCAAGTAAAATGGCCTTAAGAGCTCTTGAAATGTCAGAGATTCTAGCACCAGAAAGACAATTCACTGTTACCCTGTGTTTGGCCAGCCTAGTGAGAGAAGAATCAGTGTATATGACTATAAAATCAACAATAATTAAAATGTTTTTATTTGTAGAATAGTACAGGGTGTACTGTATCTGAGATTTATTTATTGATGTTTGATTACTGAGAAAGTTTGACTTTGTAGCAGCCCATTTTCAGTGGAGGCCAGGGGAGAAAAGCTGGAAAATGTTACAAAATATTTTAGGAACAATATGTAATTTTACAGTCTTTAAAATAATACAAAACAACAAATACAGTATAAATAATTAGACCAATTTAGACATAGTATGAGAACATTGGGTAAGAATAGATGTAAGTTATATGGCAATCATTTAATGGTTAGAGAAATTTTAGCCAGTTTATAGTGAAATTAAAGATAAGTTAGCATAATACAAACAGGAACTGCAATATGAAGTGAGAGAAAAGCAGGCTTATGGTATATTTAGAGAGAAAGTCAGGGAAGAGAAATTGATAGAAGTAAGAAAGTGAGTTAAGAAGGGAGAGTAAGGAGATGTAAGGTATGAATAGGTGTGTTTGTTCACATTTAGGGATATGGTTTATCTTTGTGTTTTGTAAGAATAGAGACAACTTTTGGTTAGGTCTTTCAGAAACAGAAAGCTTGTGAGGAAACTATTACTCTATTTTTGTTTTACTTGGATCGCTTGTCTGTGTAATTAATGGATTTTTTACTGGAAACAGACTGCCTACCCTGCTTGGATTACTTTCAAATACTTAATAATTCTGTACAATATTTTAAATTCTATATATTTTATTATTTTTTTGACTTAAGATGAGTTTAAGTTTGCTACTTCTACTACCATTGTCTGATCTGATTAATATACAGTGATTAAGTAGATATATATGGATTGAAAATATTCCACACAGAGAGGTTTCTTACACTGTTAAGATTATCATCTATTATTATTCTTAATAATTTGCTATGAGAAGTGACTTCAGTGGTTGTATTATCAAGAGAGAGGACTTTAAATTTTGTTTTTTCATGGGAGAGGGATCTCCCATGAAATCCCAATGACTATTTGTTAGAACTCTGCCAGAAGGTGATGTGATATTAGATTTTTAGTGAGGCCTGTTATTTATGGATTAGGAAGCTTTGACATGGGTTTTGTACAGACTCAGTGTAAGACATTTCAGTGTGGGTTAAAGTAGAGTGTTGTGAAAGTGTGTGATGCTCACAACCAGTGTCTTTTTGTGAGAGTGAGGCCTCCATGTTGATTAAATACTTGTATCTCTCATAAACAGAATGTCTTCTACTAAGTAAAAGTTAATTATCTGTGAACATCAGGCAGTTGTTACACTTCCTGAGAACACCAAGTGCCATGAAGCTGGAATGAAGGTCTATGACACTGGATTGAAAACTGATTTCATCAAACAGCCTTTACACTGAAAATGCCATTGATAGAAATTGGTCCCCCACACCCCCCGCTATATATATATATATATATATATATATATAGATATATATATATATATATATATATATATATATATATATATCTATATATATATATATATATATATATATATATATATATATACAAACTCCGAGATCGCACTAAAGGGCAATTTTTCCGATCTTCACTGTACTGTGATCTCACAAAACTGATTTCTATCAATGGCATTTTTGGTGTAAAAGTCGTTCGATGAAATCAGTTTTCGATCCAGTGTCATAGACCCTGGAATGAGGGTAAGCAGGCTGCTCTTTCATATTAATCTAAGGATTTATAGTATTTGTTTGAAATACACATTATTGCATTTGGTTAAATGAGATAGCTATTTTACTTTCTGTGGCTGAAACAACTATGTGTGCTATTAAATATGCACTATACAGGGCAACCACTAACTGCTAAGGGCAATATGGAACAACTAAAAACAGTTTTGCTAAAGTAGACCAACTCTATCAGATGCAACTCTGGAGACCACTTGTGTGTGGTGCACTTCAATACAAAATTGCATACAGCTGTTTGTACTACAGATATTGCTAACCATGCCAACCAGCAGGGATTTGGAGAGGTTAGGTGTTATAAAGAAAAATATGGCTCAACAAACCTGCATCTTGCCATAGACCCATTAAATATACTTCATCTAGTTAAATTTGTCAAAAACCCACAACGAGAAATGGATGTCGTTTTTCCTTATTCTTATATTAATAAAAAATCAGCTTCTGAACAAACATTTTTATATCAAACGAATAGGAAGACACAGAGACAGCTGATATATCCAGTTCAAAACTTTTACTGCAGTGCAACAAAACACAAGCACTTTCACCAAACAGGCATCATCAGGTGTATTACAAAAGCACTAACAAACACACCCCTATTTATACATCAAATGTCACATGATACAAATTCAAATTTAAAAACACAAATTTAAAAGACATATAAATTTAATTTAAAAACATACATAAATAACGCACACGAAAACTATACTTCAATACTAATAACTACCTTCTTAGGGGTCTCTTCTTTAATTTGGGTACTAATGAAACTGATTCATTAAGCCCATGTCCTACATCAGCCCTAAACCTCACTATCCATGAGGATACCAAATCCTCGGTCTTAGCACGTATATCACCCTCCCTCACATTCTCATAAACCCTAGCAATTACTAAAAATTTAAAACCATGACTAGAGTCAGTACTCAAAACATGCTTCGCCAATGCACTAACCACATTACCTTTATTCATATGGTAGATGTGTTCTCTTATGCATTCTCTGAAGGGACGGTCAGTCTTACCTATGTAAAACTTTTTGCATACAACGCAGTGAGCTAAATAAACAATATGTGAGGTATCACATGTAGCTGCTATTGTGAAATTATAACATCTACCTTGGTTGGGATGTTCAAACTTGCAACTGCTGTCAGTATATACACACCAGTTGCAATGACCACATGGTTTAGTTCCAAATAAATGAGAATTCCTACTTGCATCCTTTGGGTAACACAACGTACTTCTCAGTGACCTTCTGTTCTTATATAAAAAACACGGCACTTCAGGTATGTACCTAGAAATATCATTATCAGTTCTAAGGACACCCCAGTGTTTTTTAATGATATCCTTGTAACAATCTACATCACTAGTATAAGTAACTTTAAACCTCAAACCAGTGTTATACTTACTTTCTCGCCTCTTAACAAACTCACTATTACCTGTAGAAAAAGATGGTCTAGCTTCATTCATCCTTTTATCAAAAACCTTAACTGCTTTGTTTTGGATAAGATATTCCTCATAACCTCTCTCCTTCAAACTCATCTTCACGTTATCAACTTCACCAATAAAATCACTATCCCTAGCATTTAATCTTGAAGCTCTATAAAACTGGTTAGAAGCCACACTTCTAAAAACATAAGGAGGATGAAGACTGTCCATATGTAATAAATGATTCACATGACAGTCTTTCCTGTGCAACTTAGTGTAAATAACACCAATTTCATCCTTAATAACAGTAACATCCAAGAAATCCACCGCTAATTCTGAGGAGTGAGATGTAAACTTCAAATAACAGGTACTACTATTCACATATTCCATAAAGGAAGCAAATATATCAAGGTCTCCCTTCCACAAAATAAATAGGTCGTCCACAAATCTATGAAAAAACAAAACATGTTCATTGAATGGCCCATTAAATATATGGTCATACTCCCAAACGACCATAACAGCATTGGCATAAATATTGGCACAAGAAGTGCCCATAGCCACGCCATTGCATTGCTTATCTATTTGCTCACCAAAAGCAAAGATATTGTGCTCAAGCACAATCTCCAACAGTTTCACCAACAACTGAACCTTGTTAGGGGTGTAATCTGTAAACCGCTGCAAAAATTGAGTCACCTTATTAAGGCCATCTAAATTGGGTATAACAGTAAATAAAGACATCACATCCATGGTAACAAAAACCATTTTTAAACCCAATCTACCAAATCAAATGTTTAGCTTTCTCAGCTACACTCATTTGTCTTTAACTCGGTCACATGTCCACGACAACCCACTTTACCCAACTAAAACATTTACCTCTAATAGTTGGCACCAAATGCCACACAAAACTGTCCACTGTAGATGCATTCAATAATCTTAAAACAAAAATAATTTACATTAAAAATGTAAAAAATATAATCAGCATTGAGAAAAAAATTAAATTTCAGATTCCTAATAAATGCAACTTCCCTATTCTGTATTTTGCTACTTAATGTGCTTAAAAGTAACATGTAAACACCTATCATTGCTCAAGTAACATGTAAACCAATCCTGTCCCACCTCTAACTCCACCTGTTATTGCTCAAGTAACATGTAACTCAATCCTGTCCCACCTCTAACTCCACCTGTTATTGCTCAAGTAACATGTAACACAATCCTGTCCCACCTCTACCTATTTTTGCTCAAGCAACATGTAAAACAATTTTGACCCACCTCTAAGTTATTATTACTTAAGTAACATCCAAACCAATCTTGATGAACCTCTAATGCTCCACTCTTTGACAGAACATCCAGCCAAATGATCCCACTCAGTACTACCATCACCACATAAAAGATGACATTTTTAATGCAGGGAGTATAAAAACAAGCTGAAAGAACTGAAAATGTGTTTTTTTCTAATACAAACTCACCGCATCACATTTCTCACTGAATTTTGAGTAAGAGATGATATTCCAGTCCTTAAACATCACTTTTTGCCACAGTCATATTATTAAGATCTTTACAGGGAAAAGAACTAGAGAAAGAACAAGCAAATGTATTTCTTCTTATCCATGCACCAGTATGATTTCTGGTCAGACAGAAGGACCATGACAGATCTTTACTCCTCAGCTGATGACATAGCTCTTAAAATGGACAAAAGTTGTCAACAGGGCCAATATTTATTGACCTAAGAAACCCCCCTGACCACAAACCAATTAATACCTCAAAAATAGCTGGAATAAGCTTCAAAGCTAATTAATAGTTTAATAATTACATCTTCAACAAAAGTGTCATAGAAAAGTGTATGCCCCAAGACTTTGTATTATCACTGCTGCACTTCTGCATTATCAGCAGACTTTTCGCTAACCAAGTACAACTTTATATCATCTTATATTCAGATGACAAGGTGATCTATAGATTACATCCTTCAACTTTTGCATTCAGCAATGAATTAAAAAAACCTACATTGCTTTCTTCTTGACTACAACTATAAACCTAATTCTAAACACAGAAAAGGTCATGATTTGTGTTACCCCCCACAAAAACTGTCCTTAATTCCACAAAACCAGCACATTCTTCACAACTGTCAAGAACAATGTGAAACACCAAACCTGCTTCCTGGAAGCTGACTTTAATGGAATTTGAATATCCTCCAACTCATAAATGCAGTAATAGATAAAATTAACCGACTTCTTTTCTTATCCACAGCGATATAACAGTGTCTTTCAGCAGATGATAGTAATGCAATTTTAAAAGTCATTCTCCTAGTTCAGATAGATTATGATCTGCTCATTAGAAAAACAAAGAAAAAGAAAGTGGTATAAGCCAGTAGTAAATGAATTTGTCAATTCATAACCCTCTTCCCGAAGAGAGAATACCATTTCTGTACCCTCTCGAAAGCAAAGTGGCTGCCAATAAAACAAAGCTCAAAGATGAAATATCAAAGCTTCTTAGGAGTTCTTGTAGATTAAACTCTTGAAATTAGAATATTTTCTCTTTCTTGTAATCCAGTTCACCATTAAAATCTCTAACTACTGTCTCGTGTCTTTCTCGTCTCAGGATTTGCTTCACAAACATCTTGAATTAAACAGCACAGCACTGACTCTATCTTTTCTCTTATTTTCCCTAATCTATAGAAATTGCTATAATATTCTTTTAAAAAATCATCATTCATATCCTTAATTCCAGTCCAAACTATTTAGTTACTCTTTGTTGACCAGTTAGTCCCATTGGGCCAATAGCCACTTTTTCAAGGAAGATCCATAGAAGTATTCATATTTACTAGGAGAAATTGGGCCAGGACACCGGGAAACCTCCCCAACTGTCCTCTTTTGGGTGGGGCCAAAGACTGTTACAGGAAGAGGAGGAGGATAGAGGAGGAAAGAGAACTGCTGGATAATCTTCAGATTAAGGAGATGCAAGAGTCTGCAAATTGAGATTTTGTAAATGTTGCTTCATTTGTGGATGCCATACTGTGGAGGTGAATTTTCACTTTCTGAAATTACTCTTCAGAATTGTGATCGGTAGAATGTTGTTTTACTAAAAATGGATGAAAAAGAGCTGAATCATGAACTGGCTTTCTCTTGGTCAGCGGCTGTGGAAAAATATTTTCCTGTTACAATGACTAATGACAAGAATCAGATGCTGCGATTGCTGATTGAGAGTGCAAAGTATTTTAAGATACACAAGGAACAGACGAGATCCAGGAAGTTGCTACAAGTAGCAATGAAGGAGGCATGTCACACAAAAAGAGAAAATAGGAAGTAAAAAAATGTAGCTGCTGTTGCTATGAACAGAATGGATATTATAATGCATCAGGGTACAAACAGAGAAAGGAGAGGGCCTGTAGTCAGAATTCAGAGCGGCAATGGAGATTCCATTAACATTTATGTTGTTTGGGATTCTCCAGTTGATTTACTTGGCTTTTCTGTCAAGGATGAAAGGGCTTTGGTTCATTTAAGGTCAGAGTACTTCTGAGAAATAACATTTGAGACCTTTTCACTGGCAGAAAAGTTTCTGACTTTGACAAAAAAATCTTTTTAATGAACCATTGAAGGGATACATAGCCATTGGAAATATTGCTTTGCTAAGGGGGGAAACACGTGTGGTACATTTCAGGACTACAGCTTTGACTGGGCAAAAGCTAAGAGAATACTTTCATTTGAAATATCATTCTGTTTTTGAAATAGAAAAAAGATTAATACAAATATTTATTGTAGGGGATATTGAAGGCTTGGGTTATTTTGGATGTAGTTGATGGTTAAATACAACATTTGTCCAGTGTTATTCTGTTAAATGGAATTAAAGGAATTGTAAATAATGGTGAACAACCTGAACATATTTTTTCTGCAGTACTGGTGATCACTTGATACAGGATTGTCCTAAAAAGATACACAGACTGTGCAGAAATTGGATATTCAGTTAAAGACTGCAAGATGACTTACAGAAAATGTGTGTGGAGGGGTGCACTTTTGGTTTGACTGTGAATTGTTGCTTGAATCTGATGAAAATGATGAAACAGCAGTGGGATAAGGGAAATATTGTACAAGAAAATATTGATTTTGAATGAGGAGGAATGGAATGAAATAGAGAATGAAAAAGAAACTGTACTATTTAACATGAAAAGTATCAAGAAACAGAATAAAGTAAAAACACAAGATCTGTATGAAAGTTTATGTCAAGATGAAAGTGAGGAGATGCAAGAACATCAGGTGAAATTGAGTAACACTATTGGAAGCAGGATAAAGAAAATAAAGCCTTTGTTACAGCAAAAGAAACTTACAAAGAAGGGGAGGGGATAATTTGATATTATTGCAATAAACATTAACATCATAAAAACTGATGTAAGTCATTTAATGATGCTGAAATGGTGTTAAGAGGTTGATACACGGTTTTAGAAATTACTAGATTTTTGGATAAGGTACAAAAAAACCAGATGGAAATGTTTTAGAGAAAGAAAATTAAGTAGAGTTTTGGAAAGTGATCTGTTAAGGCACAGGCATAATATTTTAATATTTCAGCAGGTGAAGCTGTTTGATGTTGCAATAAGTGCCCCTGTAAGATGTGTGCATTGTAATTTCATATGCACCCACTAACAGAAATGTCACGGTGGGTATGTTTCAGAAAATAAAGAAATTTAAATTAAAATACATAGAGTAGTGCTAGAAGACCTCCGCTGTAATCAGCAAAACTGTGAAGGAAAGAATTTCCAAACAGAAGATAGATGAAAAGATTAAGAGAAACATTAGAGGAAAGAAAAATGCTTTCTCAAGAAAAACTGTCAGAAACTTCAAATGCAAATTTGTGTTCATTACTACAACAGAACCATGAAAAACACTATATAGACCAAGAAACCTTGGGCCATTTGGAAAAAAAAAGAAGTGACTGAGGAAGTGTGAAAATATAAAGAACAAAATCTAGAGACTTTTGAAAGGTATAAAAAAAGAAATATGGACATGGGAAAGAGAGAGATCTGATATAGTACAATATTTATGCAAAGGAGAAAGCCAAATTAATCAACAGAAAAAGGCAGCCTCAAAGATATTTGAAGAGAAATACAAGCAGAACCATCCAGATATGGAAAATTTTAGAATAGCAAAATAAGTTTGCAAAGAGGGAATGGAGAAAAAGAATATTAGTAAAGTAGAAATTAAAAAAATAGAAGCTGAAGTTATGGAGTGCCTGCAAAATGAAGGATTTAGTATAGAAAGTCTAACACAAGTTATATCACAGCATAATGGAACAATGAGTCCCGAAAGTAAGGAAAAACAGGAGGAGCAGGAAACATCTGAAGAAGAAATATGGACATGGGAAAGAAAAAAAGATTTAATATGGTACAATATTTATGCAACAGAGAAAGCAAAACTAATTAATACAAAAAGAGCAACACCAAAGATATCTGAAGAGAAACATAGACAGAGGCATCTGGACATGGAAAATTTTAAATAAGAAAACAAAGAGAAAAAGTAGAAAAGACCATTAGTAATAGAGAAGTTAAAGAAATAGAAACTGCAAAGTGAAGGATTTAGTTTAGAAAATTTAACCTAGATAACATTACAGGTGGCCACGGGGGTGCAGCGGTTAGCGTTGTCACCTCACAGCAAGAGGTTCTCTGGTTCAATCCTCAACTGGGGTGCCTTCTGTGTGGAGTCTGCATGTCCTCCCTGTGGTCGTGTGGGTTTCCTCCGGGTACTCTGGTTTCCTCCCATATCCCAAGACATGCTGTAGGTGGATTGGACACTCTAAATTGGCCTTAGGTTTGAGTGCGTGTGTGTGTGTGCCTTCTGTGGAAGGTTGGGCATCGGGCTGGCAACTCGACACCGTAAAACTCTACTGCCAATCATGAGCGGGCAAGTGATCCGCTGTGGCGACCCCTAACCGGGAAAAGCCGAAAGAAGAAGAAGAAGAACCTAGATAACATTACAGCAGGATAGAGCAATGGACACCCAAATTAAGGAGAAACCAATGGAGGGGGAAGCATCTGATCAGTTGCCATATGAAGATATTTTGTAGCCTTAAATAGGAAACCAGTACAAAAATTCAGTTGCAATTGGACAGCAAAGGAAGGAACAGGAAACTGTGGCAACTCTGATGTAGTCAATGTTGTGGAGTATCAGACCAGTGAGTTTCCACATGAAAGAGAAACAGATGACACAGGATGAAACTGAAGAGAATGTGACATAGGAAGATGCTCTGGAACTTTCTATAGAATGCCCACAGGAAATGGAGAACAAAGAATGTGCCGTCAGTTTAGAAAAAATTATCTAAGAGAACAGTTACTTGATTTAATAGAGACAGACAGATATATCAAGATCAATGGAAGACATAGACTACAGAAGGTCAATAAAACACATAAAGTTAGAAGTCTGATAAAACAAATAAACACAGTAATTAGGACTGTCCATAGAGATTCATGCAATATAGCAGAAGTAAATAGAATATATTACCATGCAGCTAAATTAATAATGGATAAAGTCTTACCACACGAACACAGGGTAGTAAGGGAAAGGAAGGGGAGAAATCAAATGCTATCATAAAAGTATTGACTAGAGAAAATTATAACCCAATGAAGACAAAAAGTGTTACTGTTAGAAGAGTACAGAAGAGGGAAGAGAGCAACAAAAATACTAAGATAGAAGTGATAAAAGCAGCATGCCGTATTATAACAGATCGGGATCAATCTTGCACCATCGTAAACAATAAACTAAAAATAGCACAGGCAGAAAAACTTAAAAGATATGTAGATAAATATAAAGGAAAAGTACAAAGTAAGCAATTTATTGATGACTCAAAAAAGGTTTGTAGAGAATTGGCAAACAAGGTAAAAGGAATTGAAACACAAACAACAAAGAATAAATTGATACATTTTGGAGAAATATCTATGAAGATCCTGTGGAATAAATAAAGATGCTAATTGGATAGAAGTAAAAGAACGAATAAGAAGTTCAAATGTATAGGATATGAAATGGGATGCAGTAACAGTCAAAGAGATTGAAACAAAGTTAAGAAAAATTCCTAATTGGAAATCCCCAGATCCAGATATAGTAGCTAACTTCTGGCTAAAGGTATTAAGATCTTTACATGAAGATTTAACCATGAGTAAGAACTATTTATATGCACACCCTGAACAGATACCAGCCTGGCTAACAACAGGAAGAACAATGCTCCTACTTAAGAGTGAACCTGCAAGGTATCCTAAAAACTATAGACCAATGACTTTCCTTCTGACGACGTATAAACTATATACTGGAAATGATGCCAACAGAGTTTATAGTCATTTAGAAGAAAACGCAATCATGACAACAGAGCAAAGTGGTAATTAAGGAAAGTCATATGGAACAAAGGATCATTTGTTGTTAAATAAAGTCATAAATGACTATAAAATCTGTTGGCATCACTTCCAGTATATAGTTTATACATCGTCAGAAGGAAAGTTATTGGTCTATAGCTTTTAGGATACCTTGCAGGTTCACTCTTAAGTAGGAGCATTGTTCTTCCTGTTGTTAGCCAGGCTGGTATCTGTTTAGGGTGTGCATATAAATAGTTCTTACTCATGGTTAAATCTTCATGTAAAGATGCTCAAGCAAAAACTGAGGGTGATGCTACTCAAAGCTAGAAGTCTAAATCTCAAAATGCACTCACTAGAGGCACTCCTTAAAATGGAGAACATCAATATATGTGCTGTGACTGAGACCTGGTTCAAGGCTCCAGAGAGCACCCCTGCACTGCCAGGCTATAACACATACCACACTTTTCGGCCATGTAACCTGGACTGGAACACCAAAGGCAGAGGTGTGGTCATATTCATTAAGGATATCCACACCTCCAGGCTAGTTGCTCAGCATAATGCATCCGAGGTTATCCAAGTGCAACTAACTCTTGACAAAACTGCAATCCAAATTGTAGCTTGCTACAGATCCCCCACCATGCCCCAGGATTCCCACTCCTCTTTTCTTGATGTACTGGAAGATATTAGGGTTCAACCAAACACCCTAATAATGGGCGATTTCAAATACCCCACCATTAACTGGGAAAACTACTCATGTACTAACTCCTTCGCTCAGCGCTTTCTGGAATTCATAAACTCCAATGCCCTAGATTAACTTATCCACACCCCCACCAGGGGCAACAATATCCTAGATATAGTCATTACTAACATGAGTGACCGGTATTCCACACCTGAAGTCAACGCCTCATTGGTCCAATCCAACCATAAGCCAATCACCCTAGATATCCACATCCTGCCCCCACCCCCCATTAAGGAAACCATGGTAAAAAATGTATCCAAAGCCAACTTAATGCTTCTTAAGACAGAAGTGGTGAACTTCATGACACCCATGCAGATGAACAATACAGTTACGACTACTGAATCCTACACAACTGCACTTTATAAGCACTTACATGAGTGCATGGATTGTGCTATCCCAAACAGAACCAAGACACTATCCTCCAAAAAAAGGAAGCCAATCTGGTGGTCCCCTGCCATAAAAAACTGTAGAACAGAAGGAAGAAACTGTTGCAAAAGAGAGTAAAATCCCATTAGTGGAGGAGCTCCCTGATCAACCTCAGTAAGAAGCTGCGATCCCTCATAAAATCCTCCAAAGCTAGTTACGAAAACAAAATCACCACTGATTCTAAAGACAACCACAAAGCATTCTATAGCTATGTCAAGAATCTCAGTGGCAACACTCAGATCTGCTCTGAGCTATAGCACAATGGCACTAAATATACAGACCCAAGTGATATTGCCAACATCCTGACAGATAGGTCCAGTGCTAACTTTACCCCCTCTCACCCCCTAAAGGGCCCATCCCTATACCAGAAGAATGCAAAGTTCCTGTAATCATGGCTGCACAGGTAAAAAACACACTCTCCAAAGCCAAGAACACAGCATCCATGGGACCAGATGACATCCCAGGCTGCGTTCTACATGAACTACAGAACGAACTGGCACCCCACCTAAGTACCATGTTCAATCATAGCCTCACCTTTGTGCCCACTGAATGGTGCACAGTGACAGTTATCACACTCCACAAAGGGGGAGCCACCACGGACCCCAGGAACTACTGCCCCATTAGCCTGATGAGCCTAGTCTGCAAGGCCATGGAACGTATCATCATGGAACTTATAAACAAGACACTGGTAACCTCCAAACTCTGGACCCCACCCAGTTTGGGTTTGTAAAAGGCAGATCATGTCTCCTAAACCTAATAGACTTATTTGAAGCAGTCACCAAAGCCGTATACGAGGGTAAGGTGATTCACACATCCTATCTAGATCTTCCCAAGGCTTTTGACACCATCCCCCACTCTGGAATTATAGATAAACTCACTAAACTAGGTATACATCCCTATGTCACAAGATGGGTTGCCATCTGGCTCACTGACAGAACCCACACTGTGAAAGTAGCAGACTCCAAATCCGACTTCAGACCAGTGACAAGTGGAGTGCCACGGGTTCAGTCCTGATTCTTCTCCTGTTTGGTATCTACTTCTCTGAAGTACAGGCTAACACAGAAGGTCTTTGGCTAATGAAGTGCACAGATGACTGCAAACTAGGAGCCATAATCATAACTCCTAACGATGTGGACATCCTACAAAAGGGCCTCACTGAGACAGATGCCTGGTGTCAAAGCCATGGCCTCAAGCTTAATGCCAAAAAGTGCATTGTCATCCCCTTTGGTGAAAGCTCTGTACCCATGAAGTACAACATAGGTGGTAGTATACTTAACACAGAAAGTGTGATAAGAGACCTTGAGACACAGGTGGACGGTAGTCTGTCCTTTTATAATCACATCGCCACAGTAGTCAGGAAATCCTTCTACGTGGCACACCTCATCACAAAAGGTTTCTCATCCAGAAAAAAGAGATCATTGTTTCCCTCTACTCATCACTCATTAGACCTATTATAGAGTACAACGCCCCTTTTGGTATGTACCTCATAAGACATCTACAACAACTGGAAAGGCCCCTTTTGGTATGTACCTCATAAGACATCTACAACAGCTGGAAAGGCTGCAGAAATACCTCACAAAGAGGATTACTGGCCTCAAACAGATGCCCTATGCAGACCGTCTCAAAAAACTCCAGCTTTACTCTGTTGCATATCGCCTACTCAGAGGTGATCTCTGCCTAACATACAAAGCTATTTCAAACCCAGAGCTGTTGGACATGTTCCACTTAAAGAAATCCCAGTCCCGCTGAGCTATACGCTCTAGGGAGCTAAACCTTGTCACCACAATAAACAGGACATGCCAGAGGGATAGATTCCTCTCCCAGAGACTTCCCATACTCTGGAATAAACTACCTATCTATATCAAACAAAGCTCCTCATTAGCACTCTTCAAAAAGAATCTTGATGACTGGATGGGAAATAGGAAATTCACACTGGGGATCACTTCTGTGGCTCTGCTCGACAGTGGCACAGGAAAATAATTTTCTTGCAAAAGCCAGGGTACCTTTTTGGCTGGGCTTGTATAGACCCTAGAGCTGATAGCCTAGTACCTACCTACCTATGAATCCATGAACCTATAATGGAGAACTGTAAGAAGGGGAAGAATCTAGGTATGGCATGGACAGACTACAAAATAGCATTTGATAGTATCCCACATTCATGGATAAAGAGTGCTTAAAAATGTATAAGATACACCCTACACTGATCGATTACATTACAGTGACCATGAAACAGTGGCAAACCACTCTGAAGTTAAGCCATGGTAAAAGACAAATTATTATTTTAGGGATAAAAATTAAAAAGGGGATAGTCCATGGTGACTCTGTCACCACTGCTCTTTTGTCTTGCCATTAACCCATTAAGCTATCTGTTCAACAGATTAGTTCATGGCTCCAATTTGGCTCCCAGAAAACAACAAAGTGTAAAAACTTCTCATCTTCTTTTTGTAGATGATTTAAAATTGTACAGTTCATCAGATGAGGAGTGGAAAGCACAACCGCAAGTGGTCAAAACTTTTTCAAAAGATATAAGAATGTCATTTGGTCTTGATAAATGTGCAAAAGCACCCTTTAAAGCAGGAAAGCTGCACTACCAAGAAAATATCAGTTTGGGACATGAATGAGATATAAAAGAACTTGAGCAAGATGGCATGTATAAATATTTGGAAATTGATGAAAAATCAATAATAAAACATGAACAAATGTGAATAAAACTTAGTAAAGAATATTTTAGAAGACTTAAATGAATACTAAAAATAGCATTGACATCTAGGAACAATGTCCAAGCTATAAATCAATTTGCTCTTCCCGTCCTAACTTACAGTTTTGGACTGATTGACTGCCCCCAAAAGATGTTGGATATGTTGGACAGGGAAACAAGAAGGATGCTTTGTGCTCATCAGATGATTTATAAAAATCAGTGCATACCAAGATTATGTATTCCCCATTCCACAGGAAGCATGGACAGCCTAGAAATTGATTACATGTATAGATCTGCAATTATTGGACTGCATACATATCTGCTGACCTCACAAGACCCAAGTGTAGTGAAAGTTTTGAAACATGAAGAGAATAAGTCTAAGATGACTTCCCTGCATAGTTTAGCAGAAGCATATTGACGTCAAGCGGGAATGGAAATCAAACCAGAAGTAGATAAAAATCAGACAGCACCTGAATACACCCAAAAACAAAAAATATTTATTTATTTTAACATTTATTTACCAGGAAAGTCCAACTTGGAATGAAGCCAATTTTCAGAGGAGGCCCGGGAAGAAATGCTGCAGACCCATGTCTTTGTGATGTGGGAGGAAACTGTAGCACCCAGAGGAAACCCACACAAATGCAGGGAAGACATGCAAACTCCACACAGAAGGAACCCCAGCCGAGAATCAAACTGGAGAACCTCTTGCTGTGAGGTGACAATCCTACTGCTGCACCACTGCGCCATGTAAAAGAAAGAATATAAGGTAAAGGATCAGGTGAGAAGGCAAGAAATGTGGAAAATGCGTAAATATAGTTGCAAGTATAGAAAACTCTTGGGAGAACCTCATGTTGATCAGGATCGACTGCGGAAATGGTTAAGGAGAGGAGAATTTAAACCAAAAGAAGAAAGGTTTATATTGTTGTCCCAGGATAGTGGACTACATGCATGTTGGTTTACAAAGTCCATTGAACATGGGGGAGAAAGTGACCAATGTAGGTTTTTTAAAACAGAATTGGAAACAGTTACACACCTTGTTGCTGGTTGTGATATACTAATGGCAGAAGGACAGTCTACTAAAAGGCATAATAATGTGGCAAGACTGTTGCACTGGGGATTGCGCAAACATTATGGTACTGAAGTGGCTGAAAAGCACTGGAAACATGAGCCACAAAGCATCATAGAAAATTATGAAGTCTACATCACATGGGATCATCCATTTCCAACAGTCCAAAAGGCAGATGCTAGAAAACTGGATATAGTGGTCCATGAAAAGAAGACAAAAGTAACATTGATCATTGAAATGTATACACCTAGTGACTACAGTATTGTACATACAGAAAGAGACACAGTCATAAAACACCAGGATTTGCAGGCAGGAATGAGGCAATGTAGAAGAAGGATACCTAGACTGCCTAGCTGCAGTAGAAGCAACAGCTCTTATAAAAAATAATTTATAATTGTACTTAACTATGTTACCAGTACATGTAACTCGGTAAGAATTGCAGAGAGACAGTCATTACTAGGCACATTGCAGGTGCTGAAAAGAGCACTCCTTGTTAACATCAAAGATTGGAACAATACTAATTTCATGAACTTTAATCATACTTTAACTTAGGAATGGGGTCCATTCCCATCATGGTATTAGAATCCCCAAAGACTTGGAGAAATTGAAAGAGAAAAGATAAATCAGGATGTGAAGATATATAGGGACATGCCAGAATATGAAAAATTACAGTTATGATAGGAAAACATGTATCAATATAGAACTAGAGATTTGAAGACAGAAATCAATTATTTTATTTTGTCAGAGGGTTTAACGAGTTCTGCATGGGATATATATTTTCAGACAGTGAGGCTATATGGGTTCAGGTAGGAGATTCTATACAGTGGAATCGAGAAGGCAAGGGCACATAGAGACATGCATGAGAAAATCATAAAACAGAACAGTATAAGAAGAAAATGGATCTTATGGAAGGAACATTGGCCTATGAGGTATTTTTTATAAAACTTGGTTATTCTGGTGGATAATGTACAAGAAAAGTATAAAAACAGTATATGGACACAGTAAGGGATTTGGGGAGGAAAACAACTGAGTATATAAGCAAAATGCAGAATTGTAAAGAACTTTTAGATGCACAGGAGAAGGAAGTATTAAAAGAATGAAAGGTGTATGTTTAGTAAAAAACTGGGAAAAATAAAATGCATGATAAAGAGGTAGACATACTTCTTGCAAGGGAGAAAATAAAACAGAACAAGGAAAAACATCATGTATGCTGGATAAGGTTAGTAAAAGGCATTATGACCCAGAGGAGATTATGACAGTTGTAGCTGAGAATGCGAGGGAATTCCATGATACAAAAATGATGATGAAGAAAAAGAAATGTGGGATTAAGAAGTTTAGTAAGTCATCAATAAGGATGTTAGACAAAAAAGATAAGTAAAGGTGAATTGGATGTTGTGTTAAAAAAAGTAAATATGGCCAGTGCACCAGGACTAGATAGGTAGGAATAGATTTTATGGAAGTATGTGGGATGGGCGAATGTATGCAATAGTGGAAGTTATGAATGAGTGGTTTGATCAGGGAATAAGAGACAGAGGGGTATGTGAATAGGTTAATGAGATTTATTTAAAAATGGAGAAAAACAAAACATAATAATTTGGAAGCTATCAATATTAATTTACATATATTATAAGTTGCTCCTAAAATATTTCAGAAGGGATTTGGGAAAGTAGTAGAGCAGGTGATGTATGAAGAATTTATAGGGTGGGGGTAAGACATGTAAGAAATATGTTGATTGTAATGAAAGAGGTAGTTTAATGAAGTGACGGTAAAGCAGGTGGCTATGATGGGAAATTATTCAAGAGTAAGGAATGAGAGAAGATGGAAACTTGTTGCACTTAGTGTGTAGTAGTACATGAAATACATGGATAAATTGCTATGGGGGTTGTTTATGAAGATGAGACTGAAACAAGGGTTGCTCTTGAGTACAATTTTATTTGAATTAATTAGGAGTGTGGTCATATTAAATTGCAGAGAGAGAGAGAGAGATACATTAAATGAGACAAAATAATTGAAAATTAGAGCTGGGGTGAGAATCCCAGTATTTATGGCATATACTGTTGATTTACTTATAATTGCTAAAAATAAAGTGCAAGTTAAGGAAATGATTTATGTAGCTGAGAAAGAGTCAAATATAAAAGAGAGTAGGATATGAAGATGCTGTAAAAATTGTGGGGGTGATATTTCTCTGAGTATGAGCTTAATATAATAGGGATTAAGTCAAATAAAACAGAGGCAGTAGAAGGGCAATGGATGGGAATAGTAAAAGAAAAGGAGTGTAACAAATATGTAGGGAGCATCTGAAATAACATTTGCAAAATATATATATATTTGATAAATGCATATAAGTTGGGAAAATGTGGGATACATATGAGCAGTGTACACATTTTCAAGGTGTCTAGAAAAAGAATTATTGGAAATTGTTTTGTGGTCATTTGGATTTCAAAGTTGAACCCCATTAAAAGGGGGATGCTGTATTATTAAACAAGAAAATGTTGGGATAAGTTTTAGGAATCTCATTGTACCTTTAGCTTCAATTAATTTATATTGAATACTGTGTAGGATGGCAGAAGAAGGAAGACATAGAGTGTGAAGGATGATGTGAGAGAAGTACAAAATATTTAGTATGGCACAAAGCAAGGGGAAAAGAAGAAGGTATACAGAAACAGAGGTTAAAGGTTATAGTGAAAACTAAAAAAAGTCGAATTAGGGTCGGGAGTAAATAAAAAGAAAGCAAAATAATAGGAAATTATGGAGAAGATTTATTATGTGCATCTGTAGGTGCAAATGTGTGTGCATTAAAAGAAAAATAAAGGAAATACAGGTTAGATTTAGAAGGGTTAACAAAATGGCAGATTTCCTGTTGAGATTAATGTTTCCAAAATTATGAGTCAAGGGGAAAATGAAATAAAACAGAAGCGTGAATGCTTATGTCAAATATGTAAGACGGAAGAATCTACTGAACATTGTATCACTGAAATGTGATTTGTTAAACAAGTATGTGAAAGATATAAAATGGATATCAGAATGTTTTCAAAATATAAACTTGGATATGATATTCTATGGGTCTTATAATGGAAAAAAGATATGATGGATAGAATTAATAATTATGGCATGGATAATGTGGAATAGTAGATGTGAAGAACTCTTGTATAATAAAATGTCAGATTGTAAAATTATGCAAAGAATAAAAAAATGGTAGTAAAGTATGGGCTAGGGAGGTAAAATGTTATTATGTTGAATTAAATATGTATGTGAATTATTTATGGCCCTGTACTTGAAAACTATGTTGTTGTTGTACTTTGTATTACATAAAGTGAAAAAGTGGATATGGAAAACTAAGTGATATTTATAAATAAATAAAAACATTTTTACAACTGCTGTGAGATCTTATACATCCACCTAAGTTACCACCACACCAACTCCGACAGATGTGATCTTAGTTTAATGTCTCATCTGAAGGATGTCACACTCAGAAGTAGAGCATATGATGCACTGTAGTGTCAGTACTGGAAAATGAATGCAACTACACTTTCTGATCTCCAAACATCAAAGACAAGTATGTTATCTGTTGAGCTACTGACAATAATAAAACTTCTTCATAATGAAGCTAAATATTTCTCCTTCAATGGCAGTCAAATGATCAGATTAAAATAATCCACTTGTGTACAATCAATAGTATTTAATATACCCATCAAATGGCCTGCTTCTGTGAGACATTTTCTTTTAATTACCTTCTTCCTTGCCTGTCCTATCATCCCCCTCCCAAGGCTAGCCTTGTATATAACATGGCCTGACGGGTTACCTTCATATCGTTGATCACACATGATCGACCGGCTACTTAAGCGAACCGTTTCCGCGAAACCAAAAAACACAAAACTTTCAAAATATCGAAATAATGTCGAATTTTGACATTTCTGGCCACGGCACACCTCCACACCAGTGCTACCATAGGTCAAAAAGGGGGCAAGGTTTTGCCATTCGGTTATGTGGAATTTGACGTTGGAGACGTTCACACTTCGGTATTCACGGAAGCGGTTTTGCCCATATTGGGATCGACGATCTGAAGGCAAACCTGCCTGGACATGTGTGTATTCTCACCTTATCAGGTAAACATGACATAGTTTGTTATATTTTTTGATTAACAATCAAACTACCTTGTTTATTTTCTACTCAGAACTAAAATATTATTGTTATGTCATTATTTCAATTTTTTGTTTTACTAATGCTTTGGGATTTAATGTTCTAAAACATTTTAATCCTTTGACTCCTTTGAACTGCTGTGTAATGTTAGCGTGAGTCTCCTATTTGGTCACATCTTTTCCTCCAAATAATTTGAAATCATTATTTCTCTTTATGTCAAAATACACATCGTTCATGGATGAATATCTTTTGTACTCCACAACTTAATATAAATGTATTTCTGATTTGTAACCAGTGTGCTATCCTGAAAAAAATTATATTAAGAGAACTTATGCTATATGCAAGATGCAAGCTAAAATAAAATTAAAACATTTCAAGAACAGCTTCATTGTTTCTGAAAATTTTAAATCTAAATTTGGTAAGGAGTAAGCTAAAGGCAGATATATGTGATCCAACCTTATCACTATAACCTTCAAACATTCTACAGTTCGCAACTGCAGTAACCTGTTTGTCATTAGAGGGAAGCCTGGCTATAAAAGCAGATGAATCAGACACTGGCACCCTTTACATTTCTGATACCCAAGAAAAGTATACAGAGATATTATACCAATAAATACTCTTCTGGAAATCAAAAGGAGCCATAGAAGCCTAAAAGAGTAATAGCAGAAGTGCCCTAAGGTAATACAATAATAACACAAGAAACTGCATACTCTGTTACTTCTCCTAAAAACTGGTGATGTAAAAATAGCATAGACCAAAAAAGATCAGCACAAATCAGTGTGAAAAAATTGTATTATAACTAAAACATAGTGTATTTAAAAATACAGAAATGTATCATATTCACCAAATGAATAAGACCGGTTTCGGCAATGCTGCCTTCCTCAGTGAACAAAAACAATGTGACCCTTATAGCCTCATAAAACTCATGAATAATTAGAATTTATATAATAAATACATAAAAAATAAATAAAATAGTACCATAGCCAATAAAGAACTGACTCCATATATTACATCTTCAGAGTGGCGGCAGACCCAACATCCACATAGTAACAGGAAAATAGAAAATGCATGCCTTCCTGCAGCAATGATCATCTTACTTGTTCAACTACTGATATGGTATATACACACACAAACACACACACACACACACACACACACACACACACACACACACACACACACACACACACACACACACACACACACACACACACACACACACACCTGTGCAATGTTTATCATAAGGATCACTGCTGAAGGGAATCATGATAAAAATGTGAAAAATTCTTGTAGTATACCCTCAGCTCCCAAAAATGAGTAGATGGTCTAAAAAACGACCAACAGGGCAATCGTAACAGACCATATTCTACTTCTAATCTGGCAATCCAGTCTGTTGTATTTAGATAATATGGAAATTGATATCCAACTATCAGTCTCACAAATGGTTTGGGTAGTTTATTCATAAATGGGCTAGTAGTTGTATCTACTGGTGTGGTAGAGTGAGCCTGACACAAATTTTATTTTATATTGTCATAACAAAGGGAAATGTAGTCAGACTGCCTAATGGACTTTGTCCTGTCAGAGTGTAACATCTGAATACTGGGAATACCCACAGAATGCAAAATTAATCCTGTTTATTTTCTAGCCTAGGGGGGAGGAGGATGGACAACTGCTGAGATTGATTTAAAACAAGTTCCAATACCAGATCTAACATAAAGGAATATTTTGTTCTTGAGGATATTCTGTTTTTATGGAAAACTGTGGAATGTTCTTTGATAATCAAGGCCTGCCATTTAAAAATACTCCTTGTAGATTTGACTGCTACAAAGAAGACTTTTCAAAACTCAGCACTTGAGGTGTGATGAAATATTAGGATCAAGCAAACTTGTTTCTTTTTCAGAAACCAAGTTTAAATCCCAAGCAGACTCTACTCATGATCTGTGGGCTTCACGTGCAAATTCTTTTTCAAAACTGCTACACAGGCTATGGTTGGCTCAGGAGTTAAGCAGGCAGACACAGTCGAGAGATGTGATGAGCAAAGTAGGCCATCATTAAATGAAGTCACACAACACTGAAATACTTATGGTAGTGAATTAAAAGCTGAAGCAACAGCATAGGACTTTTAACTTCTTTCAGACTAGTGAGAACCCTAGAAAAAAATGACTGTAAGTTAGAGTTCCTTGAATTGAAAATTAAAGATTTGGATATAGTACGTTATCCTGCTGTTGAGGCAAATTTGCTGTGAATATGCACAGATAAAAGTAGTGCTACTGATATCTATGTTAGAAGAATGAACTAATGTTATTTGGCCGGTAAGAGGTCTGCCTTATCTGTTTTTTACCCTTAGAAATCACTTTGGGATAAGACGAGTTAGAAGAAATTCATGCAGGTCTCACTGGCTGCAGAAGATTCACTAGACACTAGTCACTATCGCCTGGCATAGAGAACATCTGGATCAGAATGCTAGAAGGTGACTGTTCAGATGAGACACAAATCGATCAATTCACAAAAAAGCCCTTCTCTTTTGTTATGCACAAAAAAAAATCTTTTCCTATCCAGCTTCTACTCATGACAGGTTGATATTTCTTTGCTGAGTGTGCTTGCCAGATTTTTTAAACACTTGGGATGTAAATGGCCTAGAGAATCACATTCAACTTGACTGATTTTACCAAAATTATAAATTTCAGTGTATACAAATAACAAGGAAAAATTTCCATTTATGTATCACATTACTGTTTTATTATCTGTGACAATTAGCAGTGTCCTATGCAGCAGGACTTGCTGAAAGTCTGCCAATGCAAAATAGATGGAATAGATCACCATCATCTTCTGTAAGCTGATGTGTTTCTTCTTTTAGTGTAGGAAACAAAAGAGCTCCAATGCTGTTCCCGGAAAATAGACCATAGGCGTCATCTTCTATTTTTAGCCCCCCCTCCCCCCCCGCTGACCATCAGCTTTCATGATCAGTGTAGTCCATTAGTTCCTTATGGGAGTGAGAGCCATCGCAAGCACTTTTTTCCCTTGTGAGGTGAGATCTGATCATGGGAACATCATCCAGACAGTGGCTCCAGGAACTTTTAACACTCCTTGGCAGTTTTAGGGATACTAGTATTGCCAAATTTTGGTAGAATAGCTCGCAAGGTTCCCTGTATGATTGCTTCCTGACCTGTGTAGTTATGTTGTAGCAGTTTATCCCTGTTGCATGGATTCTGCAGATTGCACCTCCTAGAGCTCCAACAGGGCATCACTCGAGTGGTAAGACTGCCAGCTCTCTTTCCCCAGGATGGGTGAGGTGTATGTCACTCACTCACATCTTCCGCCACTCCTTCCAGCTCTCATGCCTGGTAATCAAACTTGGGGCAATTAGGTCTTTATAGGTGCTATAGGATGGGATGACAGGTATCATCCTAGGAATCTGAGCTAATTTCTCGTCTGTAACTGGAGATAATAAACAGGAGTCTTAAGTCTGCTGCTGCTGAAGAAACTCCTTTGCTACGGTTGACAGCAAAAGTAGCAAACACCTGATAGGCTGGGCTCTGTAATTCCCTAGTTTAATGAAGTGCTTCTGAATCTTTCTTATATGATCCTGCAATAGAAATCATTAAGGTGAAAGAGGATTTATTCCCCAGGACAGAATGTTCTTGCATATGTTTTTGTTGAGAAATATGGAGGAAGAAATCATTATCATTTGTACCATGTCATGGGGAAAGAAAACAACAGATGACCTTGTATTAAGGATAGTTCCTAAATATCTATTTTAATGGAACCATTTTTGACCTGATTTCTGAAAGATGATATCATTGCTTAGTTACTGAAAACAATGCTAGATCTGCTGTAGAAAAGGCTATAAATTTAATATCATTTGAATAAAACATTCATCAGACAGGGATTAAAAAAAGGCCAGTAGAAAGGCCAAACTTTGAAAGAAAATTTGTGGTGCTTCTGGATGGGAATATGCCAGTAGACACTCATCCTGCCTGGTGTCACTAGATAATTAATCACTATTAGAAGAGTAACATAGTTGAGTGTCAGCATCTTATATTACTTTGCCTTTTTTTGTACAAAAACCATTACTGCATTATTACGTGTGACATAGACAATTTTACATTCATATAAATGTAATCACACTGTAAATAACATAACACTTTACTTCAAAGCAACATTACATAAATTATTCAATTCCTGCCTTTTTTAACAAGAAACATCTTCATTAAACCATCACATGTTAAGTTGTCAATCTCGCCTTCATTCTTGCTTGATGGGTTCGGAGCCGATCCTCGGCTCCGACTCGGCACTTGCTAAGCTCGAGAGTCACTTTTACCAGCTCGAGGCAGCCCCATATCCCATGATGCAAGGCGGTAAGTACCCAGATCTCGTTTGCCGCTTCGCTGATGAGGTCCTCCTTTTGCCAGCTCCTGGTAAGTGTTTTATATAATACTATTTTTGCCCCTTTTTCACTTTAAAACTTTATATTTAACGTTTTTAGTTCATATTAAGCCCTTTTCTGACTAAAATTTCCCTCACTCCTTAATTTTTTTAGTCAGGCCTTCTCCCCTCCCATCCCCCCCTTGTTAGGGTGTGTGTGTGTGTGTGTGTGTGAGAGAGGTTAGTTATCTATATTTTTTTTGGGATAACTTGTTCTTTGGGACTGTGTTGTGTGTGTTTTCTGCAACCATGTCCAAGGAAAGGGTCTCAGGCTTTAAGAAGTGTGACTCGTGCTGTCAGAAGATGTCTCTGACAGACGGTCACACTTCTTGCCTATACTACCTGGGACCTCTCCACCTGCAGGACTCCTGTGCGATTTGTCATTCCTTTAGCCAGAGAGTCCTGCAGGAGAGGAGAAACAAATTAATTTTAAGGGGTCTTCTTAAACCGGAGGGCTCTCCGGCTAAGTCGGCTCCGAGTAAGACTTCCAAGTCTTCCAAGACCCAGGCTTCTGTGTCTAAGCCTGCGGCCTCGGTTCCGACTCTTTCTGAGTCGAGATCGGCTCCGGCTGGAGCCGATCCTGGTTTGCATAAACCTTTGGCACCGATGGCTATCGGTGCCGATACTGGTTCAGTCACATCGGTGTCGGCTCCGACTGGTTCCGACCACCATGTGGCTCAGGCTTCGGTGTCGGCGCCGACCGGCTCCGACACCCTTACTTTTATGTCTGTATCGGCTCCGGCCGGAGCCGATGCATCGAGACCTTCTGTCGGTGCCGAAAAGTCCTCGGCTCCGACTGCATCGATGGTTTCGTCGGCTCCGATGGTTCCTTCGAGGAAGAGGTCCAGGTCCCCTTCCTTGGAACCGATACTCTCGGCTCCGGCCTCACCTCTCCTCTTGGAACGGAGCCATCGGAGCCGATCATCTAGGTCATCCAGGCTTTCTGACCATGATTTAGAGAGGGTGGTCAGTAGATTATTGAAATCACAGGCACTGGCCCAGATGCTACATAGTCCGTCTCAACAGACGACTATTAGTCCACACCCTATTGCAGTTCCTCCTTCGACTCTACCTCAGAGTTTGGAGCTGGAGTCTTCGGGAATAGTTTCTGCTATGGCTGAGGGGCAGATACCCCCCCCCTTCTGCTCCCTCAGCATCTACTCTTATCTCCTCTTGAGACCTTCCTTAGAGGGATTCGGTGGTCGGGCTTCCTGGTCTCCTCGGACGGGGTGAGTGGCATCGGACCCTTGTCCGACCCCACTCTTCCCCTTGGAGCCTCGGCCTTGGTGAGCTCGGCTCTGACATCTGCCTCGGAGCCTTCCCTTTCGGTGGGCCCTGGAGTTCCGGTTTCTTCGGAACGGGTTCTCTCGGACCTCCCTGGGAGGGGATCCTTTGAGGTGATGAAGAGTGTGCTGGCCACTGGACTCAGCCAGCAGTCTGTTCCCTTAGCTCCTCCCTCTACGGTGCCTGTCGATATCTCTGCCATCTCTCTTGCTCCCGGACCCAGAGATCCTCCGCCTCAGGTTTCCCCACTGGGAAGAACCCCCTCTTCCGAGGATTCTCCTGATCAGTCAGGGGATCCTCCGCGCAAGAGGACTTGTAAGAGGAAACACGTAGACTCCTGAGTCTATCACTTCAGATACTGACTTAGATGAGTCGGAGGGATCCCCAAGATCCCCCTCTGAGGATGTCTCCTTTTCAGACATCCTAGAACTCCTTAAACAGAGGGAAACTGGCCTCCAATAATCCCTCTGAGGATGAGTCGGTATACCTAGAGGCGTTTGGATCTCGGCCCTCCACCTCCTGGGTGTCTCCGCCTTTCGACCCCCTTATGCAGGTTATTGCTCGAAAGGCTTGGGCTGCTCCTGACTCTGTAGAGCCAGTTCCTAGGAGGCCGTCTAAATTTATTACTGCCCCTTCGGATAAGCAATTCCTTACGAAAGGTGTCCCTGCTGATGCCATGGTGGTGGCGGCTGCCACTAAGAAGGAACTTGCAGATCCTTCCGTACCTGTCCATCCTCCTAATAAGGACTCTAGGACCATGGATAGGTATGGTAAGCGGATGTTCTCTTCAGCGACCTTTGCTATGCGTCCGCTGAACTACTTATGTCACTTCACCAGACTCCAAAGGGACATCCTTAAGGAGCTAGGTGAAGTAGTACAGGATCCCACAGCTGCAGGGGCTCAAGAAAAATTGCTTCGCAGCTAGGAACCCTTAATTCTATTGCTAACTCCTCCATGCGACTGATATCATATGCAGCAGATGGAGCGAGTAGGGCCGCAGGTACAGGTGTGGCTCTTAGACGCCAAGCCTGGATGCGGCTCTGTAACTTTGCAGATCCCTTTAAGGCGTCCTTCACAAACTCTCCCTTTGATGGGTCAGCTTTGTTTGGCCCTCAAGTGAAGGAGACATTGACCAGGTGTGAGCAGGACGGCAAGACTCTTTCTGCCGTGGGGTCCGTTTTCCACCCCTTCTAGACCTTACCCTAAAGGACAGAAGGGTGGCAAAATGTGGTTCCATAAATCCCAAGGAGTCACGCCGGATACACGTGGTCAGTTTACCCCTAGAGGCAGAGGGGTAACAATAACAGACGCTCTAGAGGCAGAGGGGTCCACAAAACCAGGGAAGCAGAGAGCCTCTCTCTGACAAGCCCTTTCAGCATCCCTGAAATGTTGCCCGACTGTCCATCCTTGGAGGCAGTCGGGGGAAGACTATCGCTGTACCCAGAAGCCTGGCGTTCCCTCACTCAAGACAGATGGGTACAGTCGATCATATCCGAGGGTTACAAAATTCCTTTCGAGGAAAGTCCCTTCTCTCACTCAAATTCCCTTCCAGATGTACCACCCGGTCTAAGGGAAATTGCAGAGTTAGAAGTATTAAAACTTCTACAAAAAAGAGCCATTCAGCCAATTACAACAGACCATTCAGAGCCCGGAATCTACTCAAGGTTCTTTTTGGTCCCCAAAAAGACGGGAGACTGGAGACCAATATTGGATCTCAGCAGACTCAACAAGTCTGTGAGAAAGACAAGATTCCGAATGGTCACACTTCAGTCAATTCTGCCTTCCTAGAGAAGGACAACTGGATGTGCTCAATAGATCTTCAGGATGCGTACTATCACATAAAAATTCACAGGCGCTCCAGAAGGTTTCTCCGCTTTCGGCTGGGGTCCAGTTGCTTCCAATTCAGAGCCCTGCCCTTTGGTCTCACTACAGCCCCCAGAGTGTTCACCAAATGTATGGCAGTGGTCACGGCTCACCTGAGACGTCAAGGATTCCAGGTGTTTCCGTATCTCGACGACTGGCTCATTTCAGCCACCACCAGGCATCAACTTCTTCAAGACAGGGATTACACAATAAATCTTTGCACTCAATTGGGAATTTCGATCAACTACGAAAAATCCTCCTTATTGCCCTGCCAGTCTATTACTTTCATAGGCGCAAACTTAAACACTGTTCGGATGTCAGCTACCCTCACAGATCAAAAAATCTCAGACATTCAAAGTCACTTGAGAATCATCCTAGCCAGCAAGAAAGTACAAGCCAGAATGGTTTTAAAGGTATTGGGCCTCATGGCTGCGGCCATTACCCTTCTTCCCCTGGCTCGCTTCTATATGCGCCTGCTTCAGTGGATGTTGTTCACTCAATGGTCTTACCAACAACTTCCGATGCATCACCAAATACTGGTGACACAGATTTGCAGGAATCATCTTTCATGGTGGATTACTTCTCCCCAGGTTCACCAAGGCAGACCCTTTGTACCCCCAGCCCTGGTAGCCACTGTCACTACGGACGCCTCCCTGATCGGGTGGGGGGGTCATTATCAGGGCAGGATGGTTCATGGGACGTAGCAACCATTCGAATACCACCTGCACATAAATGTCCTAGAGATGAGAGCAGTGCTTTTAACGTTGCAAGCCCTCAACGACTTTCTTCCCTTGGGGACAATTGCAGTCCACACAGACAACATGTCTGTAGTATGGTATATCAACAAACAGGGCGGAACCAAATCCTACCCCTTGTGTCGAGAAGCTCTCAGACTTTGGCAATGGGCAATCTCCTCTCATCGGTTTCTGGTAGCAACGCATATCCCTGGGAAAACCAACATTTTAGCGGACAGTTTGAGCAGAGCTATTCTCATGCCTCACGAGTGGTCTCTCAAACAATCTATAGTGGAGGAGATTTTTCTAGAATGGGGCCGCCCATGTTGTGATCTTTTTGCTACTCCCCAAAACAGCAAATGCCCAGACTTCTTCTCTCTCTTCCCACTGCCAGGCCATCCCCCCAGAGATGCTCTAACCCAGGATTGGCCCCAGGGACTTCTTTATGCCTTTCCTCCTTTTCCTCTGATTCCACAAGTACTCCAGAAAGCCACCGTTTTGAGAGCCAAAATGATTCTCATTGCTCCCTATTGGTCTCGACAGATTTGGTTTCTGTTCCTACATCGTCACCTTTTGGTGCAGCCGTGGCATCTGGACCCAGTGCCAGACCTTCTGATTCACCAATCGGGTCAGCTGCACCGGTCTATCCCTTCTCTCAACCTCACAGCATGGTTGCTCCACTTCCTTCCTTAGCCAGGCTTCCTATGATCTCTAATCCTGTTAGAGACATCATAGTAGCTTCCTTAAAATCCTCTACTAGGAGGATTTATACTAGCAAATGGAAACGTTTTTCTTATTGGGCAAAAGCCAAAAATATTGATCCCTTTACTGTTCCAGTACAAGCAGTTTTGGATTTCTTAGCGGAAATCTTTCACGCGGGCTCCTCTTCCTCCACGGTCAAAGTTCAGTTGGCTGCTATCTCGAACTTTCATGTCGGGTTCGCAGATCACAACATTATGTCCCACAGGCTTTGTAGAGCCTTCTTAAAAGGAATTTTTCTCCTGAAACCTCCAATCAGGAGTCCTCCTCCTCAATGGGACCTAAATTTAGTGCGGACATCCTTGATTCTTCCTCCCTTCGAGCCAGCTGTTTCTTGTTCCCTGAAATTTCTTTCATGGAAAACTTTATTCCTGGTTGCTATTACTTCGGCTAGGAGGGTATCTGAACTTCATGCTCTCTCTGTTCGCCCCCCCTATTTAGTCTTCCACAGAGACAGAGTATCATTGAGAACTAATCCGACCTTTTTGCCTAAGGTCGCCTCAAAGAGTAATTTGAATCAGGCTATTGATCTTCCTGTATTTTTCCCAAACTACTCAAACAGATCGGAACAAAAGTTACATTATCTTGATGTTCACCGCCAACTCAGATATTATTTGGACAGAACAAAACAATTCAGAAAATCCGATCAACTCTTTGTTTCTTATGCTGATAACAAAAAAGGCCTTCCTGTCTCAAAAGTGACCTTATCTAGATGGCTTTCTTCTGTCATCTCTGAAATTTATCAGCTCAGGGGAAAACAGCTGTGCTCGAAACCTAAAGCGCATTCAACCAGAAGCTTAGCCACTTCCACAGCTTTTCAAGCTAGACTTCCATTAGACACTATTTGTGCAGCAGCCACTTGGGCCACTCCTCATACCTTTGTTTCTCATTACAAATTGGATTTGGCCTCCAGGGACAGAGCCAGTTTTGGCTCTAGAGTTCTCAAGAGTCTGTTCCATTGAGCCACCCAGGATAGAGGTGCTAGGGACGCGGTCCCATCAAGCAAGAATGAAGGCGAGATTGACAACTTAACATTGAGAAGTTATGTACCTACCATAACGTTCCATGTTAGTTGTCTTCTCTCGCCTTCTTTCTTGCGACCCTCCCTCCTTCCCCCTGGCCTGGACAGACCTTTTCTCTCTACATGGAAGAATGTTTTCTTAAGACCATACAGTGCTGGTCCTCCAAAACCATCCTTCAGGCTTTTCTCTCCTTCTTTCTTCCTTTGGGAAGTTTTTTTATGCTAGGTGTTATTGCCTATAGACAACAAACGAGATCTGGGTACTTACCGCCTTGCATCATGGGATATGGGGCTGCCTCGAGCTGGTAAAAGTGACTCTCGAGCTTAGCAAGTGCCGAGTCGGAGCCGAGGATCAGCTCCGAACCCATCAAGCAAGAAAGAAGGTGAGAGAAGACAACTAACATGGAACGTTATGGTAGGTACATAACTTCTCATTACTACATAGGCAATCATACATTTATAGAAATGAAAAAAAAAACAACACCAGCACAATCCTAGTTGCAAGCATTTTACATCACAATCCATACTGACACACTCCCAGTTGCAAACATTATATATCAGTTATAATCTACCCAATATTTTCAGTCAAATACTACATAGCTCATTTAAGTCCTGCCACCTTTTAAACCTCATTCCTCCCTTGTTTGTATTGGTCTCACAATTACCATTTTTCCTATGTAGTTTGCGCCAACCCTTTTCTAAAGATCTTAATTCCAATTGTTTTAGCTTTGTTACTGTAGTCACTACTTTGTATTTATGAATTTGTTTATAACTAGGTTATTTAAAATGACATTCTATTGGTTCTGCTTTTCTGGAACTTAAAATAATCTCTTTTTGACTAAACCAGGGATGAAATAAATTAAATGTCCAGAAGGTGCTGAATTACAGAGAAGGCCAAGCCCAACATTTCTTGGTGTGGAAAGAATAGGCCTTGGGACTGTGATGTTATAACACTCGATGGCGTGGCCATCAGACACTACCTGTCTGACTCATTTGTGTATTGTATGGGGATTGTGATGTTACAGCACTCTATAGCATGGCCCTCAGACACTTCCTTTCTGACCCATTTGTCTGTTGTAATGGCATGGCCCTCAGACACTACCTGTCTGACCCATTGTCTGTTGTAAGGGGACTGTGATGTTACAACACTCTATGGAGTGGCCCTCAGACACAGCTTGTCTGACCCATTTGTCTGTTGTAAGTTGAAACTTATGAGCTGCAAAATGGAAAAACCTTCCTTTTAGGAGTAGGGGAGATGGGACAGGATGAAAGTGCTGATGGATTTGGTAGTCACTTATTATCTCTTGCGATAAACCTTGTTGTTGCTACCTCTGCTGACATCTGTTCTCTAGGCCTGTAGGTGTTTTTGTACTGCTTCTTCTTGTGATATTTCTGCTGTTTGATCTACTTTCTATAAAAGGGATATGACTTTCTGGGCAACTTCCTAATATGCTTAGAGCTGAAGGTGTGGAACATCTGATGTACATTCAGAGCTGTTTTACCTATCTTCTCCAATACATGTAATACTCTCTGAGATGGAAGGGCAGACAGATAGGACTTACTAAGAGTGGCATGTAAATGCCCTTTATATCCTCTGGAAAAGTTGTGTAAGTAACAGGACATGCCTTCTACTGACAGCGCCAGGTGCTCTTGCTCCAGAGCTGGAAGTAGTGGTATCATACCCTTATTAAATCACGTGACCCACAGCCATCTCTGCTACTTGGGTTAATATAAATGCTTGTCTTTAAAAGAAGCATCAGAGATATTCTAAGCTAGGTCATAAGATTGGTTGAAGATGTCACTCTCACACTGTGCCATGTGGATCAGGTGGTTTATAGTTCTTATACACAAGATGGTTGATATATTCACTTACTTCTAAAACCTGTCCAATCCTCTACTATCCTATAATTCAGAAGTGTTTTACAAATTGCAGTATGCAGTAAAATGTATGTCTTTTTGTTTCCAGGCTACTCATTTTCCAGCATTTTGGATACATTACAGATTTTACTTAATCAATGGGATACTTCTTCTTCCCTTTGGTCCAGCACTCAAAAATGCCATGTGTCTATCTCATGAATTCTTAAATCTAGTCACTCTATTTGGTGCTACTCCCTGTTCAAGAATGCTGTAGAATAAATTCTCCACTTATTTCATGAAAAATACTTATGTAGTACATGACTTCCTGTGATTATGCTTTACATTTTAGAAAAAAACAAACAAAAAGAAGTAGCAGAAATGTGCTTATCATAGCAGCAGCCACCTCAAAACAATATCCAAAGCATTTTCTCAGTTTTAAAAGATGCTATGCACCTTGCCAGACACACACACACACACACACACACACACACACACACACACACACACACACACACACACACACACACACACACACACACACACACACATACACACACACACACATACACATGCACACGCACACATGTATAACAAAGTGAAGTGCCTAAAAGCTTTTAAAGATGTTCATTGCCCAAACAGACAGTTCAGCCAACTGTCTGTGACAGTGCTATGTTTTATGACTTTTAGTGCTGTAAAACAGTTTGCACTCCCATCTTTTTTCCTATAAAGTGCAGTACATAAAGTAGATAAATCTTCTTTCACTACAAAAATTATCATCGAGCCTCTCCAATCATAATGACTTACTGTGTGGTCTCAGCACGGATGTTTACCTTTTGAGTTTCACTTTGCTCCATTCTTTTAGCAAATGTCTTGACATCCATGTTTCAAAAGCATAATAAATTGGTTATGATTAAAGTCTAAGTATTAATTCAGTATAATGTCTACTTTTATCTTGATATTATGTTCTATTGTTTACTTATTTTCTGAGACTGAAGGCTACAGTTCAAGAACTGGTTCACTGCTTCTGGCCTCCTTAAGTTCAACAGTGCAAATCCACTAATCTAACTACTCCTTCATCATATATTAAACAGATATATACACGCGTAATGCCCAACCACACTATTATTCTATCATAGGTCACCATCACCACTGAAGAAAGCCTGAAATGGACTTGGAATTTATCTTCACCAGCTCCTGTGCAGCTGAGGAAATGAGCTTTGAGCTGTGGTTATTTGCGCATGTGTTCATAGGATGTTACTAGGCTATTGACCTGAGGGTTTTTACAAGCCTAGCGGTTAAATCCTAGTATAATACTAGATGAGAGATATCAACTATGCCCAAGGCTTTTCTAGCAAGGACTACCCATGTCCAGGAGAGAAGCCTGTGGTCTTACTGAATCATTGTTTAAAAAATTAGGGGTCGCGTTCATTAATATCTACAATAAGTATACACTAGGTGTACACCATTCTAAATGAATTGGCAACACAAGCATAACTCCCACTTTCTTCCTCCTAATTTTAATTTTCTACTGATTTTCTTGCAACCTTAAATATTGAGGTGGATTCATTAAGGTTACAACAATGTGTAGTCTAGTCTATGTTTCCACTTAGTGATATAGATATATCTATCTATCTATGGGTCTACTTCAAAACATCTAAAACCCATAACATCTAATTTCATAACATTGAAACCAGAACATCTAAAACCTATAACATCGAAAATGTGCATCAGAACATCAAACACTACAAATCACAAGAAAATAACATCCCCTCCACATATAATGACACTAAACTACCAAACACCCTTTTTATGTTTCTGAAGATATAGGTATATTTGTGTGTGTGTGTGTGTGTGTGTGTGTGTGTGTGTGTGTGTGTGTGTGTGTGTGTGTGTGTGTGTGTGTGTGTGTATGTGTGTGTGTGTGTGTTAGTTTAGAGTAAGGATAGACCATCTCTTTTTGAGCAGTGCCAAACAACATAATTTATAATAATGAAAGATGTTCATGTCATGTAAACAGATTGGGCAGAGATATGAAGCTAACAAATTTTAAATACATTGGCTACGTTTGTAATTAATTAAAATCAATAAATCTCTATCAGAATAGTTGAAAAAATGTAGGCTAGAAAGATAGTCACCCTTTGCAGGTTCCCATTAGAGCACAAAACAAACATGCTCCCATATCACTTTTAATCACTGGTGCCATGGGCTGCATAGCCTTGGCTTAGATCATTTCCTCTAAAAATGTATTTTTGTATCATTCAGAGACTGTTCTTTTTTTACTTTTTTGTTTCATAATGGTCAAGCTTTTGAGAAGACAACTGGATATGCTATCGCACTCTTCAAAATCATCAGAAATGCATCATCTTTACTTCTTGTTTCATTGGACAATTTGCTTTAAGGTACATCAGCACTGTTTTTTTTCCTATTTTCACTATGAAACGCTGACTTCCTGGAAGCTGGTGTGCCAAAATAATGTAAAAAACTGCCAGAAATCTGTAAGGGTGAAAAACCTCTTTCCTTAACCTCTCCCAAACTCATATATATGGATTCCCTTCTAAATCATGAATCCCACAACACTGAATTTCAGAATGTCAAGACATAAATAACGAAGACTTACAATCAAAAATGGCCGATTTTTCTCAGGGCAAAGAGACACTTGTCCAACACATAACGTAAACACACCGGCCTATGTAAAAAACACCTAGGTGGAGGGCTATACCCCCACCCCCAACTATATATATATATATATAATTTATTTATTTATTTATTTTACATTTGTTGACCGGGCTAGTCCAGCTGGATATATGTCCATTTTCAGTGGAAGCCCGGGGAGAAAAGCTCCAAGACAGATACAAACAGCCAATAAGGCATTGTTACATAAGAATAAAAACAATAAGTAGATATAGAAGATATTATATACATTTAACAGTAAATAACATGAAAACTATATACAAAGTTTAGCACAAGATAATATGAATATGCTAGTGGTTAAAAAAAAATAGTATCCAGGTTCTTACTAGATGTTTATCATTGCACTACAGAGATTAAATTAGTGGAGAGAGAACAGCTGGAAAATATATTAGTAGCATTAATGATAGGTTAGTCAGGGTTGGTACAAGGGCACAGCCAGTGTGTTTTGAGGAAAGTTTTAAATTTTTGTCTGAAGAGTGGTAAGGAAGGAAGGGAAGTAAGTTCAATAGATAGAAGGTTCCAGTTTTTCCCAGTTGTGTTTGAGAATAGAGAGTCCCCTGCCATGTTGTGAGACTTGCTGATGTTAACTAGTAGTTTATTTGAAGAACGCAAGGCATTAAGATTTTTGTAGGGGGTTATGAGGTCTGAGAGTATTGGAGTATTGTTTGGCTGGTAAAGGACCTTATGGGCAATTGTAAGTTGGTTGAGTTGAAGCTGGTTTTGAAGTTCAAGCCATCTGAGTTGCTTAAGATTCTGACAGTGATGGGTTCTGAAGGGTTTACCAGTGGCAAATCTGGCAATATTATGATAAGAGGTAGCACGTTTGAGAAGATTCTTTTTGGATAGGTTAGTGTATATTGGTGAGGCATAGAGTAGAGATTAGATGGGAGTGGGCAATGGTAGTTCTTGCTATTGGAGTAAGGAAGGGTTTGACTCTGTACAGGCAGCCTATTTTTCTGTTAACTGATTTTATAGTGTTGTTAATGTGGGTGTCGAAGTTAAGGTTGTTGTCTATTGTAATACCAAGGAGTTTGGTGGTAGAGTCTGAGTAAATGAGGGTACCATTGTTAGAAATTATATATATATATCAACTCCAGGATCACAATACAGTGAGGAAAAGGGCATATTTCCACATGCTGGGCAAGTGTTTACTTGCCCTGAGAAAAATTGGCCATTCAGGATTGTAAGTCTTCATTATTTTCATCTAAACATTCTGTAGTTCGGTGTTGTGGAATTCGTGATTTAGAAGGGGATCCATGTACATACATATACATATACGTGTGTGTGTGTATAAATATATATATAATCCCACAAAAATGCTAGTCCACGTACGAACATCAACGTGTGCACGGAACAATCCAACAATACAGCAACAAAATTATAGTTCCAGCACATCCAATTTTAGATAAAAAATTCAAAGGCAGAGAGATTGCCAAAGTTACTTTATTGGCTCGCAGACAGTGAGAAAAACATAACTCCAATTCCAAACTCCAAAGCGCCTAAAGGGTGAAACCAGTCTGGAGTATGGAATTGGAGTTATGTTTTTCTCACTTTCTGCGAGCCAATAAAGTAACTTTGGCACTCTCTCTGCCTTTGAATTTTTTATCTAAAATATATATATATATATATATATATATATATATATATATATATATATATATACATAGATAGATAGATATAGATGTAGATATATGTTTGTATGCATACCAACTCCATGGTCATACAACTCAAAGAAGTGAGAAATCTCCCTAAAAAGTGAAACATTGCTAGCACATAATTAGAAATTGCACATGCAATGATTTCCTAAGGAGAAAAGTGTATGGCGTTATTCTATTCATCTTTTTTCCCTGCAAACTACTGACACTCATGCAATTCCTCCCTGAGATTGTGTAGGGTAGACCCTTTTCCATTCATTTTTCTCTGGCATACTTTGTCTGTAGAACTCTCACTAACTGGTCGCCCTCACAAACTCCACTATTACCCGTTATTCCTGTTTCATCTCATTCTCCCTTCTGTCTTTCCCCAATGCCATAATCTCTAGTGCTAAGACTTCTCTGGAAAACATGCTGCACAGGTATGCTATCACTTTATCCTATCTGTCCTTCTCACCAGTTTAGTAGGTAGCCTCTCTCAGTGGAGAGGGATACCTAAGCATTCTTTATGGATGGATAGTGGTTTTCCATGTAGAAGTCAATGGGATTGGTAGTGGCATTCACCTCCTTTATCTGCTACGGACACGTTCCATTCACAGATTATTGGGTTCTAAGACAACAGAATTTGGAGTGGTGAGTTCCTGTAGCTAAGACAGATGATCATTGTCTTCTCTTGCATCTACTAGCCCAGATCATTGCTTTGTCACAGCGACACAGCTGCACACCAGGCTAATATATTCCAGATCCTAATATTTAAAGGAGAGAGCATAATGAGCGGCTGTCTGACATGCAGCTTTAAACAGGCCTGAAAATGAATATCGGTCTGAGCATAGCTGGCTTTCAGCAGCGGTTTAGCCATTAACAATGTGCAACAATCTGTGTCAACTGCAAAGTGTGTGAAATTAAACATTAATCAGCAAGCTTCTGTATCTGAACTGGTAAAGTGCTGACACAGCTGATTTATCCTGCTAATATGGATACAGTCCAATATAAAACATTCAGCTAAAGCACAGGAAACAGATGTTCTGTCTGATCTGTAGTGCTCATACAGAGGGGGTGCTACACAATTAACTCAGTGGGAGTGCAGGATTAAAAACAGATTTATGACATTCATAGGTCTAGGTATGAGATTTAATACAAGATATTGTTTCAACTTCTTCAGAGTTTTAAATGATTATTTCCTAAACACTTATACATAAATTAAAGTCAAGTTTGTGAATATGAATAATGAAATATAAACAAGGAAGTATTACAAGCTGTATAACATATTTCCAGGCAAATGTACTCTTGAGTGTAAAATAGTTAGCACTATGAAACAAAAGAATATATGAAAAAAAATCAACCTAGAATACCAAAATACAAATTTAGTCAAACAACAAACTGTCAAACTAAAAGTTGTATATTGATGTACAAGTAAACAGAGGCTGGGATTATGGAAGTGTATTGCGGTCAGCATTGTGTGCATAACTTCACAGTGCCCAACATCACGACAGTAATAGAATGCGATTCAGAGTCATGCTAAACGCTGCAGCATCTAATTAGCCACTCATTATCATATCTCTGAATCAAGCACAGCACAATTACAGGCAACAAATGTTTATGTTTTTCATTTCTATATTTAAGTTTCTTTGACTAGATAAGTTGGCTGGCCCAAGAGCCCTTTTCAGATACAAGCAAGGTACCAAGGCTTGGCACCAGGAAAACACAGAAAATAAAAAAATTCATCCAACTAGAACTGGTTTACAATACAGAGAAAATTCATCCAGTAGTAAAGTTGATATATAATGCAATAACACTGATATTTTTTGCAGTACAGACTTATTTCTCACTACAAGAAAAATAAATAGCAGTGTAGAAAGTGAATAAACACTAATACTATCTTTAAAGTAATGTATTTGCTTATTTACAGATAAAAGTTTCTCCCTGGTCTCTTATAATATTTTATATGTGTTACAATTCAGACACTCATAGGTGTGTTCATAATTCATTAAGGTGATTATCTTTTGACCTTAAAGCAGGAGCATTTATGATTTCCTTTAGGTGCTTAAAAGTTTCTTCCTGAATTCATTGTATTCAGTAATTTGTTGAAGTAGGGTGGGTTTAGGTAGTTTCAATTTGCTGTAACAATTTTGCTGATGCTTCCCCTATCAACCCATGTAATGCAGCTGCACAGGCACCCACCCACACACACACACACACACACACACACACACACACACACACACACACACACACACACACACACACACGCTACCTCCCATGACACTACCAGTTATGCACCAGCCATAGCAATGAATGGGCTGGCACTTTTTTCACTTTACCAACCAAACAGACCAAATTGAGGAAGTCTTCCTAGCCAGTCAGCTTTAGCTGCGATCCTGGACTGCCACATTTGCATGTGACCTTTGCAGGTGAGAGTAGTGTAGAACTATGAAATCCAGCCTTCCTAACACTTTAGTGCTGCAGTGGTCCCTGAATCACTCTGGCATAACGAAGCATGTAATCCTGCAACAAACAGGATTGCACAGTGGATTATGCATTTCTGAAATCTGGCCAAAATGTCCAAAGGTGTAATAAATAAAATGCACAGCCATACAAAGATGTCCTTAAATGAAACTACACAATCAATATGGTGGCAGCTTCAGTACTGTACCAACACCTGCAAAAGTAAAGGAGCCATGAACAGTAAAGCATTGTTTTAACATAGACAGCTCATGTCTGCTAAGACTCCATATTGTTCTATGCAACTAGCTGCTTTCACACCTCAAGCCCACAATCTCTGACTCCAGGACACCCACAGCCACAGTCACAAAACAGTTCATTATACAGCCAATGAAGTCATGCTGCTGAAATCCAGTTGCAGTCAGGACAGCAAAAGATCAGCCCTGTAAATGAAAGTAACATGAAAAAAAATGCACACAAGATAGCTATTCAGAGGCTTCCTCAATCACAGAAGCTTAAGGAATAACAAAAAAGAAGTAAATCCCTGAGTATATAGCAAAACAGAAGGTGCAGTCAAAATACCACTTTGTCGTAATCCCTGAAGTGAGGAACCCAGTAAAAAGAGGAGCAGCAGCAAAAGAATTGGGCAGTGTCAGGCAGGCACCATGCATCATGCAAGGCATCGAATGCACATCATGGTGCTCTGACACCACATGCAAGATGCAGCGGTTAAGGAATTGTGTCATGAATGTCTGCAGTAGAAATAATCATTAATAGTCACAAAGCACACACAGTTGGAAATGTGGAATTTTACGCCTGATAAGGAAAGCTTTTACGCCATTTTCCTGTCCTGTACAACGTAGATTTCTAATCCTGTATTAGCAGCAGACCATTAAAGTGATGCTAGATGATAACAGATGAGTACAACTGAGTCTACATTTAATCTAATGTTTTTCTACCTACATGATAAGTTGCATTTACACATTTACCGTTATCCTGTTTCTTTTTGCACCTTACTAAAAATATATTATCTTTACAATACTTCCTGGAATTGCCTAATAGGTCTTGACTGTATAACTTCCTCATACGTATCTGTTCTATTAAGTCTTTATGAAATAAAAAAAAAAGCTGTCATGACCTATCAGCTGTCTTGCTCTATTTTCAAAAATTCTGTCACCCTGTTCATGTTCGGCTCTTTTTCTGAAAGGATTTCCATTATTGAACTTATCTAATTGGCTAAGATATTGAAACATTCTGTCATTGCGCCTTTCTTATTTCAAAGTAAAGTTCCTGTAACATTTTTCATGCATTTGTGGTGCAGACACTGTTTAATTCTGGTTGTTCTTCTTTGGATATTCTTTGGTCTCCCTCTCTCTCTTTATCTAGTTTTGTAAACATTGCTGTTCTCTCCAAAGGTAATTTATGCCTTTGCTAAAATGAATAAAGAGATAGCCACAATCAGCAAACATGGCTGAGCTATCTAAAACTGTTCTGACCCTTAAATAAAATTCCCTTTAACTTTCATTACTTTGACAGAGCATCATGAGTGCACCATATCTAAAATGTTTATGGACCTGAAAATACAACATAAACAGCAGCTTCAGCTTTTAATCTGTGACACAAGAACAGTAGTGCTTGACTTCAAAATAAAAAAGTAACTACATGGGATGGAAAAGACTATACGTTTTTGAGCTGCTCAGATGATTTTATGCACCCCATGAATAGACCCTGTGCTTACAGATCTACAGGTCTTAAAAACCTTGAGGTTTTATCCTGCATATGGGAATCTGCCTCTGTCTCATCACCTCTGGTACCTCTACCAAATTTAAGTCATCCTTGGCTGGTGCTGTGGTGGTGTGGCCTTATTTGTAAATACAAAGAACACAAATTCAAGAAAACACCTACATAGCTATAAAAAACAAAAGTAATAGAACGTTATATTTGGCATTCTAGGGGTGGTTGAGTGCACATTAAAATAATTTTGTTTATTTTGCCCATTTATGAGCAGAAATAATACTATATATTTATCATCAAAGCACTGACTAAGGGATTCGGAAAGGTTACAGGCAGCAGTAAACAGGGCTTACCATTTCCATTTTCAGTTCAAAGACAGCCCTACCACGGTGCTTCTGTGCAATTTGTAGAAACACTCTTGCTGTGGTGTGCTGTTCCTCTGGCTTACCACAAATATTAATGAGGCATTCTGGGAGAACAGCATGTGATAATGAGTCAAGTGCTCTCCTCCAGAAATGTCTGTGTTAATTGATAGAACCACTTGGCTGAGTAAATCATCTGTGCCAACTTCATTAATTAACAAGGCCAAAGGTTCACATTCACCTATTAGGTTTTATGGGAGAGCTCACATTAGAGTGCTGGGGAGTTTACTGAAGAGATAGTAGTGGAAGGGAGGATGTGAGTGTGTGTGTGTATGGGGGGGGGGGTAGTATGTGTGAGTGTATGCAGAGGTATAAGTGGTCTCAGGTGAGGTGTGTGTGTGTGTGTGTGTATGTGTGTGTTGGTAAATGGGTAAGTATGTCTGTGAGTGTGATCAAGGGGGAGTGTCTTAGTGTCTGTATGTATGTGTGTGGGGGTGGGGGTGGGGGTGGGGGGGGACTGTGTCTCTGTGTGTCCTTGAATGCATGCATATATGGGGAGAAGTGTGTGAGAAAGGGTGATGTGTTGGCCACCAGCAGTAATTACTATAGCAAAGTACTTGTTATCCTTTGCAGTAATCACCAAGTGATTCAGAGATATACAAATTAACTGATAATGAGATCATTCCTCATTGTGGCCAATGTGTCTTTAAAATTGCTAGATTTCACAGTCACTTTAAAGAGGCCTTCTTGCAGCAGCCTCACCAATTGCTGTGGGCTCTTTATGAATCTTTCCCTGAAACAATTGCAAACTTGCTGCAAATGTTTCAAGAAAGAGTGCTTTATAAGTTCATGAAATGTAATCCTTGTTCAAATCTGAAAGTGGCAACAACCTAGCTTTGAGTGGTAGCTACTAGATTTCAAAAATATATAGCCAAAGTACTTTGGTCAGCAACTATTTACAAAATAGTCGGTAAATCGTTATACTTTGTTAAAGAAAAGTCATTTCTAACTACAGCTGACCATATGGTTCAGACATTCAGAATCAAGCAAACAAAACCAAATCTGCATACTCATATCTAAGAGGTGCAATCTAATATGCAACATACTGAAATGTAGTGCGCTACACATGCATTCAATCTGCAGACCTCTTTGCAAAGTGAAACCTATTCCTCCTGTAACAGGTAATCTACAGGAAAATCTAATGCCCTCAGCTGAAAAGAATAGCTTATTCTATATTTGTACTTAAAATTGATATATTAGTGAAGGCTAGTTCCAAAAATATGGAAACCATCTACTCTAGTCCTATTATGTAAAGGGAGTCCATCTCTTGAGCTATCCAAATTTAAAGGTATTAATCTCCTTTTTCTCAGGCAAACATATAAAAGTGATGTACCCCATACAAATCATGATACTTCTAATAAAAATGACCTCCAAACAACTACACAACATAGCTTTTACCAAGCTTATTGGGTGAAGACTTCCCTACTCAAGTGTATAGATTACCTCCATACCAAATTATGTTAAAGCAATATACATAACTTTATCTTTTTTGGTCAGTCAAAAACCTTTGTCTTGCTGTACTAGAATATATTAGTGTGACATCCAGTACATTGTGTTCTATCCAATTAGTCCATGTCATTTGAAAAGTTAGATAGCAGACCAAAGCCCAGATAATTGACTAGAATTGTACACGCCGTTCAC
>NC_056728.1:580172681-580192681 GCF_019279795.1 Protopterus annectens
GAGTTCCTGGAGAGCACAGTCATCCTCTACACTAAACACTTGCTTTACTTATTCCCAGTGGCAGTAAGTGCAGTATATTAAGATATTGTGAAGGTGCTACCACTTAAGGGGACGTGACGTGCAGTGTATGTCTTAAACCCATCCCTGCTGACTTGCATCACAGTAAAGGTACATAATGGCAATGCAGTGCACATTAAAGAGTGTTAGTTTGTAAAAGTAAAATAATTCTTTTTAAAATAACACAATAGTATAATAGCAATAAACCATGTCAGGGTAATGGACAAATCATATTTTTTCCCATGGTTGTGAGGTACTTGACTTTGATAACTCATGCTGTGACATCATCCCCCATTCTGGAATTATAGCTAAACTCACTAAACTAGGTGTAAATCCCTACATCACAAGATGGGTTGCCAACTGGCTCACTGACAGAACCCACATTGTAAAAGTTGTAGACTCCAAATCTGACCTCAAAGCAATGACAAGTGGAGTACCACAGGGTTCCGTTCTGGGACCTCTTCTGTTTGGTATCTACTTCTGTGAAGTACAGGCTAACACAGAAGGCATCTGGCTAACAAAGTTCGCAGATGACTGCAAACTAGGAACCATAGTCAAGTCCCCAAATGATGTGGACATCCTACAGAAGGGCCTCACTGAGACAGATGCCTGGTGTCAGAGCCATGGCCTCAAGCTCAATGTCAAAAAGTGCAGTGTCATCCCTTTTGGTAAAAAACTCTGTACCCATGAACTACATCATAGGCAGCAATCTACTTAACACCGAATGCATGATAAAAGACCTTGGGACCCAGGTGGACAGTAGTCTCTCCTTTGATAGTCACATCGCCACAGTAGTCAGGAAGTCCTTTAAGTGGCACACCTCATCATAAAAGGGTTCTCATCCAGGAAAAAAGAGGTAATTGTTCCCCTCTACTCATCACTCATTAGACTCATTATAGAGTACAACACCCCTTTTGGAATGTACCTCACAAGACATCTGCAGCAGCTGGAAAGGCCACAGAGGTACCTCACAAAGAGGATTACTGGCCTCAAACAAATGCCCTACACTGATCACCTCAAAAAACTCCAGCTTTACTCCGTAGCATATCGCCTACTCTGAGGTGATCTCTGCCTAACATATAAAGCTATGTCAAACCCAGAGCTGTTGGACATGCTACACCTAAAGAAATCCCAATCCCTCCAAGCTACATGCTCTAGGGACCTAAACATTGTCACCACAATAAACAGGACACACTGGAGGGTAGATTCCTGTCCCAGAGACTTCCTATACTCTGGAACAAGCTATCCATCTATGTCAAGCAAAGTTCTCCATTAGCACTCTTCAAGAAAAATCTTGATGAGTGGATGGGAAATAGGAAGTACACCATGGGGATCACTTCTGTGTCTCTGCTTGACAGTGGCACAGGAAAATAACTTTTTTGGGTGGCATAAGCCATGGAACCTTGATGGCTAGGCTTATGTAGGCCCTTGGGCCAATAGCCTAGTACCTACTTATGAACCTATATCTAAACAATACTGCAGCAGTGAGTAAACTATAAAGCACTTATTCATTTTTATAGTGCACTGATTAACTTCAAATTCCCTTATTTATGCAGGAAAAGACAACACACACCAAATGTATGTGCTTAAAACCAACAAAATTCCAACAAATATCACTATAAAATAGCAAAGACAAGGCTCCAGTTTTCTCGAGGTCACAGCTGTTTATTCAACAAAATACACAAGTGCTTTCACTAATGCTTCTTCAGGTGTACTTGTTTGTGAGTAAAAACACCTATTTATATCAAAGGGTTTTTTAATTATATGACCTAACCAATTAATCATTTAAAAAGACATAAATCATTTATACATTATATAAAATACTCTCTAAACTACATAATATAAAACATTTAAACTTTTTAAACAAGGTCATCTGTGCAATGGTCTGTTCCTTAAAATGGGCCTAAGGGGGATGTGGTTATTTAGACCATATCCTACATCAGCCCTCAATCTGGCTATCCAGTTTGCTTCTATTTCTTCAGTTTTGGCTCTGATGTCGCCCCCTCTCTTATTTTCCATAGACTTACCTAAAACTCTAAATTTAAAAATGTGCCTATCATTTGTTTCAGCAACATGTTTAGCCAGTGCACTGAATAAACGTTCTTCTTTATATGATACATGTGCTCCCTTATTCTATCTTTTAGCTGTCTATCGGTTTTACCTACATAGAATTTATTACAGAGTTGACATTGTGCCAAATAAACCACGTGACATGTATTACAAGTCGCATTTACTTTTAAATAAAATATTTCCTTAGTATCTGGATGTTTGAATTCTATTTCAAAATTAATCATTCAACAAAACTGACAGTTCTTACATGGTCTAGTTCCTATCTGTTCAGCCTTTTTCTGGTGGGTCCTTAGGTGTACACAGTCTTCTCTTTAAATATTTTTTATTTTTAAAAGTAAATTGCGGACGTCTATCTAAAAATTTAGCCACGTACCTGTCTGAGGTCAGAAGATCCCAGTGTTTATTAAGAACATCTGTATATTTCCCTACATCTCTAGAATAACTCAGACACATCCTAACTGGATTTTCATTTTGTTTATGACCTTGATTGTATGATTGAGGTTCTGAGAAATAAGGTTTTGCTCTATTTTTTCTTAATTCCCTTATATTAACCACATCTTTTGATACTGTCTCCTTGTCATATTTCTCTGCTAATTCAGCACTCACCATATATATTTGCTGATTAAAATCATCTTGTTTCACGTTTAGTCTCGATACTCTATATAACTGATTGTGAGCTACATTTTTAAATACAAATTTAGGGTTCATACTCTCTTTACTTAATAATTTATTCACATGACATTCTTTCCTGTACATCCTAGTTCTAATTTCTCCATCTTTTTCTTTTATGATGCTAATGTCTAAAAAATGAATCTCATTCTGGGACCAATTTAATGTAAATCTAAGAAAAGGTGTGGAGTTATTAATATAAATCACAAATTTCAATAATTGCTACAGTGACTCTTTCCATACTAGGAAAAGGTAATCCACAAACCTTCTAAAAATAATATATTCTGTTTATATGTTCCATTTTCTATAAATTGTTTATCCCTTACTGACATTACTCCATTGGCATAACTATTGGTGCACGATGTTCCCATCGCAACGCCATTCTTTTGCCAATAAATCCTATCCCTAAAAGTAGAAATATTATTTTCGAGTACTAACCTTAACAAAATTTGTATTCATTCTTTCTTTGCTTGTGTATAATTAACATCTTCATCTAGTAATCTCATAATACTATTAATACCCATATGATTCGGGATAACTGTAAAGAGGGAAACTACATCGTGTGACTAGTAAAACAGATTCCATCATGTGTACCTCTTTAGAAAAACTACACAGATCTCTGACAAAATGCTCAGTATCTTTTAAAATATAATTTGATTTCTCTAAGACATTTTTAAGATTTTTTTATTTTTTTTTATTTTATTATTATTTTATTATTTTTAGATTACACTATATGGATTAGATTATATTGGTGAAGGTGTAGGATAGTATGAGCAAAGAAGGGTAGGGTGTGATAGAAAGGACAGTCAGAATAGATGTGGAAAAGGTATGAGTGTAACTTTAGGGGAGTATGTGTAGAGGAAGAGAGGATAGGGTAAGTTAGTATTGGTAGAAAAAGGTATGAGTACCCAGCCTGGGCTCATACAGGAGCACATCCAAGCTTTGTTGAAGTATTCTTTTATAGAGGTTTTGAAGGAGTGCAGGTTAATAGCAGTTTTGATAGTTAAGGGAAGGGAGTTCCACAGTTTTGCTACAGAGCAGGAGTAAAGGCTTAGGCCTGGGGTTTTGTTAGATTTATAAGTTGTGAGGCAATGTCTGTCTTCAGATCTGAGATGTTTTATTTGGATATAAAAGTTTATTAATGGGCTAAGAGCAGGACAAGCTAGTGGACTATGGATGATTTTGTTTACCATAGTAAGCTGTATATATTGGCAGTAGAGGGGGTTCAAGCCATCTTAGGGAATGTAGGGCTTTACAGTGATGAGTTAGAGGGGTTGTGTTTATGACAAATTTGGCAATTTTGTTATAGAAGCTTTCTAATTTTTTTTTCTTAGGGAAGTCTGTAAGTTAGTTAGAATTGGGGTCCCATATAACAAAAAGGGCAAGAGGCAGATCCTGGCCAGGGTAATTTTGGTAGCTGCTGAGAGGAAGTTTTTACTCCAGTATAGCATGCCTAATTTTTGGTGGTTTTTATACTGTTTTGTATGTGTAGGTCAAACTTGAGATTATCGTCAATTGTGACACCTAGTAGTTTGGTATGCTGAACCAGTTTAGTTTCAGTATTGTTGGCTGAAAAGATCTTGAAGTTTGTTTTGTTGGAGCTATGTGGTTTGTGGGTGAAGAAAAGGAGCTTTGATTTTTTTTTTTTTTTTTGGTTCAGTAGGAGTTCAGCATTGGAGAGCCATGTTTCTATGGAAGAGAAAGCTTGTTGTGTTATGTGTTGTAGGTGAGTTAATGTGTCTGATATGCACACTATACTGGAGTTATCTGCATATTGTATTAGAGTGCCTTCAAAGGACAATGTATGAAAAATAAAATAATAATAAAATAAAGCAAAGTAATAGCTACTCATTTAAAAACGTGCCATTATTTTCTGTTATGTTGTTTTAACATTACATATTCATGCCTGATTTAGCTATAGTGGTCGGTGACTCTTTATTTATACTGCTTTGTGTGAATTTTACCAGCCTTTGCTCACTGCTACCTACTTTCTTCTATTTATCTTCAGCAATTTGCCAGAAAACTAAAAAAATGTATGAGGAATACTCTGAAAATACGAGACAAAATTTTGAACAGTTGATAGATATGGGAGATGCATGGCTCACAGTAGAGGAGACCATTGAGAAGACTACCCATATTCCCAGATGTATTCATACATTGTCTGGCTGGGTGACACGGTTAAAGTCACACAGCTGACATGAGGACTGTGGGAATCAAACTCTGTATTACAGGGACTTCAGCTCACAGGCATATTCCTGTATATCCACTGCCAAACTGCATATTGTGTGCAGTGTATAGGTTAGATCTCAGTGCAGAATCATTAGTAAACTACAGCATCATCTTCTCAGGTTCCATGATTAATTTAGATTACTTCAGCATCTGACTTTTTTACTTTCTCAGAAGAGGAGAGAAGCATCTGATTGTAATTGTTTGCAAAAAATATCTAAAGTGGTCAATGGTCAAAACACCAATCCACACAAAAAAAAAAAAAATAGCACCACAAATATCCAAGTGTCTGAACTTTGAGTATTCACTTGTAAGAATGCCTGAATGCTCCCCTCAGATGCCACACTCACATCGTGCAAATGTAGAGCTGACCATTCATTCCAGGTTCTACATCATGGTTACATATATGAATCATTGCAGGCTTACCAATTATGCTGCAATACCAAGGCAGTTAATGCAAAGAGTTAAGGCTGCAAATTGTAGTTTTGGGTTTGATTCACACAGCTTTCATTTTCCTGGTTTGAACAAGTTACTTAACCAGACAGTCTTCTTCTTCTTCTTTTGGCTTTTACCGGTTAGGGGTCGCCACAGCAGATCACCTGTCCACTTGTGATTGGCATTGGAGTTTTACGGTGCCGAGTTGCCAGCCCGGTGCCCAACCTTCCACAGAAGGCACACACATGCTGCACTCATGCCTAGGGCTGATTTAGAGTCTCCAATCCACCTACAGCATGTCTTTGGGATGTGGGAGGAAACCGGAGCACCTGGAGGAAACCCACGAGACCACAGGGAGGACATGCAGACTCCGAGGCAATTGGATGACATCCTCAGTGGTCTCTTAGTTTACATGTCTATTAACCACTTTTTTGGAATAACATAAGCAACACAATTATAGTATTGAATAGCTCCTTTATGACTCATATACCATTTTTCATCATGATTTCCATGTCTTGATTCTGTGTGCATACAACATCATAAATTCCATTACAGAATGACACTGATATCTGAACTGAAACAGTGATAAAAGTGACATCATCTTGCTTGCGTCACAAAATGGATCATCATGTTATCTACATCATAAGTTGATAAGAACACATATAAATGTTTAATTTATAACAGAAGCACTCACTGTATTCAAATAAAAACAGATGCAGTTATACTCTGTACACTGTTTTATTAATTACAACCAAATGCAAAATTAATGCTTTAATGATGTCTTTATATATTTAAAACTGGTAAGAGGATATCAAAATTGTGTGTTCATATTTATGAGGAAGTATGAGTAACATTATAGCAAGCAAGATAACTGAGAACATGGGTGTGAATGCTGTTTAGCATGCAAATTATCTTGATCTTTAAGATGGGTGATATTTTCACATACTTTAACAAATGATTATATTAAATTGTATTTAAATATATGAAAAAAGCTAGAGTTATATAATAACCATCCAGTTATTCATCTAAAGGTATCTGCGTTTACCCTTTATCTTCTCATATATAACTTGTAGAGGTTCCTTGCTTCATAAATGAAATAAGCTGTATATGAGAAGGAAATAATTTAGTTTTTTCTTCATCTGCGTATGGACTCTCATGACCCACTTTGTGATAAACCCATGAGGGTGGTTAGTTGAGATCACAACATGTGCGCAGTCACTGATACAGACAGGCAGACAGACACACACACACACACACACACACACACACACACACACACACACACACACACACACACTTATTTGAATGTATATAGTAAAAGACATATATAAAACACTCAGTTATAGTGACAGAATAGTAATGTAGCACACTGATTTCATTCAGTTCACTTTAGTAGACTGTATTTTCATTCATAATCATTAATAGTCCATTTATAAGACTACAAGATGGCTACACTCAACAAATATTGACTCTTTACAATGAGACATAAATTATTTGAGCTATTTCTTTCTCTGTTGAGCTGTTTAACAATTATTTTTATTTGTGGTTTTACTGTGTGATCCTGACACCTCAAGCACATTAAACAGAGACACTTCACTCATGATGAAAATTTAGACATATAACACTAGCTTGGCTCAAAAATTTCCAGAAGCACTCAGCCAGCCAACCAGCCAGCCATTTTTGAAGCATAGTGATATAACTAAGTTTGGTCATATCATTGTCAGCACCTGTATAAGCTGCTTTCTAACAATGAGTACTCTTATGTGAGTTGCTATCATGTCCTGAGCTCATATATAAGATCAGCAGTAAGCCTGGAAAGACAAATCAACAGGGAATTACCTTGGTGTGTTAGTTTTCAGCTTGCAGATAAGCTGGTGAACCCAGAATTGTCCAGTACTTATATGAAATGCAGACCATCTGGTAAAACTTTTAATTGTGCCTTATACTACCTCATATGCGTGATTATTGAAACAAAAAACAGAGCAGCCTTTGAAGCAGTGTCGTTGTGATATCAAGGCTTGCAGCAACTTCCTGCCTGTTTTATAACTGGGCTGAAATCTGCACATTGTTTAGTCTTGACCATACCTGTCAACTGGCCCTAATTTTGACTCAAGTTATAGCTTTGTCCCTCTTAATTTCTCCTAAAACTGGGGACCTTTGGAGAAAAGGTGAATTATACTTAAATAATGACAATAATTAGAGTTACAGACTTATTTTACTTCAGAAAATGTATAATTTGCATCATATTATTATGTCACTGATTAAAGCTAATAATCTAATATTTTATAAAGTGATCCTGATTGTCCTTGATTCTTTCTATATTTGTCCCGATTCATTTGAGAGATATGGGCTAAGTGCTAGTTTGGTAGTAAAGCAAGTGACAGTGCCAGATGTGCCCTACTTGCACTGTTGTACTGATGGAGTGTGCATGTTAACAGGTTAGTACAGAACCAAGTGCACATCGCTTCATTTATTTAAGGAGTCACAGCATGGTAGGCTAATGCAAAATGTACTTCAAAAGCATATATTTACAGTGATGTGTTTGTGTGTGTGTGTGTGTGTGTGTGTGTGTGTGTGTGTGTGTGTGTGTGTGTGTGTGTGTGTAACTGCTCTTAAAGCAGAGGACTTTAAACAGCATGTAAAAGAGATGGTGATGTTATCTGTAGCAGATCTTTGAAGCTTGTATTTACAACACTCTGTTAAAAGTGGAGGAGGAAATGTATGATTATGGATATTAAAATAACAACCATGATCCTCTATTCAGCTGTCTGCGGCAGAGTATGAAAATGCATGTTGACCATCTGTAACTTTGTGTTGCTAGGGGACCTCTGAATATTATATTCTTATAGGCCGCGGTGATGCAGTAGTTAGCGTTGTTGCCTCACAGCAAGAGGTTCACCGGTTCAATTCTTGGCTGGAGCACCTTCTGTGTTGAGTCTGCATGTCCTCCCTGCGGTCAAGTGACATTAAAGACATGCAGGTAGGTGCGTGAATGGGTGTGCCTTCTTTGAAGGCTGGGTGTCGACCTGGCACCTTAGCACTGTAAAAATCTACTGCCAATCATAAGCAGACCAGAGTTTCGCTGTGGCGACCCTTAACCGGGAAAACCCGAAAGACATTACCAACATTTTCACCAGTGTAAGTTCAATCTTGCCAACCACCACCTCACAGATTTTATATGTAACTGTTTGAACAAACATGAAATTATTTATTTATTGACATCTGATTACTGAGAAAGTGTGACTGGGTAGAAGCCCATTTTCAGTAGAGGCCCAGGGATAAAAGCTTGAAATATACATCCTTCTCCCTTTTGAGGATCTTTATGACTATACTTTCCTTCAAGGCCATTTTAGTTACTTTTTTAGACTCGTTTGTACCATTTTGCTGGGAAGGTTGTGTGTTTAATTCCTCTCAGGATTGCATGCTTTAGTCTGGCAGCTGGCATTGAGGATTAAAGCTATTAGCTGTTAACAAGCTATTTTCTTTGGTAGAGGGTTTGATTCATTTCACCTTCATTTCCTGTTATGTGACCTCACATAAGTCACTTTACCAGAGAGTGTTTTGAAGCATAATGAAATTTGAGCTAGTTTCATTAATGACCTCCTGGACTGCACGCCTAGTAAGTACCTATGATTCTACTGCAACAATGTATCAACATAGGTTTCATCTGCTAATCTCTGCATTATTTGTTTTACTCTTTTACTCTTTATTAATGCAAACCACTTATCTGCTAACACTGTATTGCTGTTGTCTTGAAATTTTAAGTAACTAGGGTATAGCTGAATAAAGGGTCTCTAAATGATGAGTTTATCTACCTTAATTAATGTCTTTCTATCATTCACAACAACGAAGACTGTTCAAGATAACTGATTTTCCTACATCAATGGCAGCCAGTAACAGTGAAGCTGGAGAATGAAAAATTCTTTATCAGTCATTTGTCTCAACTTATTGAGCTGCTGACTCCCTCCTGTCAATCAGTGCTGAAGGATGGATCCATGCCCTCACTTCCTGGCAATCAGGAAGCTTTGCAAACAGCTGTTAGTGCTTACTAAGAATTGGCTTGAAAGTTCTGTAAGGGAAAATGGGGCAGGCGATGGTGATTTAGAGTTTGAAGAAACACCTAGAATTCTAGCTGGAGTGGATGAACATAATGGTGTCAACTTTCGAGCTGGGACTTCTAAACAAACTATCTTACCAGGTGACTGTTGTAATGTTAACTTAACTATGAATTTTAATGACTTTAATGTGTGGCTTGAAAGACACTTTGACTTTACAGCTGTTAACACTGAAGATTTGACTGTGTGTAGTAATACAACATATGCTGACAATGTTTGTTTTGCAAATGCTTATGCTTAAACAATGTTTCTTAAATCTTGATAATATTTACCTTAATGAATGTTTAAAACTGGAAATTGTGCCTAAGGGTCTTAGGCTTTGGAAATTTCCCAACAATGTTCTCGATGGTTCATTTTTTTAGCAAAATTTGTTGCATATGTTGGTTTTGAGGTAATGCAAGCCATCTTTAAGAACAATGAGTCTATTTTAAGAGATGTTTTTAAGCAGACAGAAATTGTCAACAGGAAAATTACTGAATATTTATTATTTAAAGTAGATGAATACTGGAAATAATATATGAATATTACGGTCACTGTTGGCAAAAATGTAATGAAATTTTTAGAGAAAAAAGAGGAAAGTTGACAGGGATTTGATTGAGTACAAGGAAAAAAAGGAGTTATCCTAAGCCTAGGGGGGTTTCTGACCCACTTTCAAACAGATTGAAGTTTAATAATAAAGGGGACATTAGCCCTAGAGATGACTGGGATGAACAAGAAACTGAACTGTCTCAAGGTGAACCTAGTTTAAACTACCAGGACCCTGTGGAATATCCACCCCTCAGGAGCTCCAAGAGGCTCCAGAACAAATATTCCAACAGTTATTATTGTAGAGGCAGGGCAACAACAGGGGTAACAATATGGGTTGGACCGGGGGAAAGGCAACAGGAAATATTAAATGAAACACCAATCTTAAACCTTTTACTCAAGAGGGGCCTATATGTACCTATAGGGGATACAACATATTTAATTACAGTATTAATTAACTAATGAGACTTGTTTCTCACTATTTTCTAAGGGATTCAGTTTTGTCCCCAAGTGGAAGTCGGACATTAGTAGAGTAATTATTGATCTTAAAATGTTTCTGCAGAAGAAAAACTCCAAAATAATTATGGGTGAAGTACAACATAGGTTGGTCCATGAAGGTCTTAAGAGAAAAAGTACTTTAAACCCCCCCCCCCTTCACCATCAGTTGAAAAATATTGAGTTGATGGTGGAGATAGAACTTAGAAGAGCTATACTGAACAACAATTTTTCACCTAAGCTTACTACTGAGGAGTATAACCTATTGAAAGACATTAGGCACAATAAATATGTAAGGGTTATGAAACCAGATAAGGGAGAGGGCACAGTTTTCATGGACACCACCATTTATGATGTAAAAATGTTAGACATTCTTGGGGAACTAGAAAAGTATGCTAGGGCATCTAAGAATTAAATCAATATTGCCCATCAGTGGATCCATTCAGCCTTGAATGACTTAATGCTTGAAGGTTTGATTGATATAGATACTCTTGAATTTTTAACCAATGAGAAACCCCAGGTTCCCTCAATATTTGGGATACTTAAAGTACATAAGGACATAAATAGCCCCCCACTTAGGCCTATAATGGTGGCTGAAGGATCCATTACTGCCCCTTAGCAAAATACCTTGATGTAAAGTTAAAACATGTCCCCCAACAAGACCAGTTTGTTTTAAGGGACTTGTGGGACATGTTAAGGTGTATTAAGTCTGAATTTCTACATCCACAATTATTGTTTATTACCATAGATGTAGTTGATCTATTTATATGTATTCTACACAATATTGGTTTGGTTTGGTTTAAGGAGGTAATTAATGATTTTGGTGGTTTATCTTTCAACAAATTTTGAATGTGTGTTGAGTTGATGGATCTAGTTCTTAATCACAATTTTTTGTTCTTTGAGGGGGAATTTTTCCATCAAATTAGTGGAGTTGCTATGGGTGCTAGATGCATCCCGGTTTATGCTAACCTTATACTTGTGTACTGGGAGTGAAAATATGTTTTGGAGTCCCCATATAAAGATTGTTGGTTCATCTATAGACAGTTTTTGGATGACATAGTCATCTTTTGGAATGACACAGAGGATAAACTGAAGGAATTTTTGGATTCTGTCTCTTTAAATTTTCTTTATGTTAATAGCTTTGAGGCTACTCAGTTTGATTGCAGATATAAACAGGGGTGTGATTTTAGTTCTGGTGTTCATTTCTGATGAAGTGAAGTGTTGTGATGAAAACGTACATAATAAACTAGTGGTGCTAAATACCAGAAGTGCCTGCCTTTTATTCGTTTGGGATTTTTTTGTGGCTGTACATCTACTGGAGTTGTTTGCATCCTCGGTCTTTGGAGTGTTCTGAGTGTTTTAGTGACTGAAGATACCCGTATTTGATTCATGTTTACCTATGATTCTACTGCAACAATGTATCAACATAGGTTTCATCTGCTAATCTCTGCATTATTTGTTTTACTCTTTTACTCTTTATTAATGCAAACCACTTATCTGCTAACACTGTATTGCTGTTGTCTTGAAATTTTAAGTAACTAGGGTATAGCTGAATAAAGGGTCTCTAAATGATGAGTTTATCTCCCTTAAATAATGTCTTTCTATCATTCACAACAACAAAGACTGTTCAAGATAACTGTTTTTTCCTACAGCAATCACAAATCAATTCCATAATGACTTCAGTGTTTATTTTATTTGAATATCACTGGCTTTATTAGGTTTTCTGTCAAAATCTGTTCTACATTGGTAATTATATGTGGATTTTGCAAGGGTATATTGATTTCAAATGCACAAAACTGCAGAAACATTCAAATAATTCATTTGTGGAAAATATATGAAATTGTATTCATTAAAGATAAAAGATGATACAATAAAGCCCTCACCCCTCATTTGGTGTAGGATGTGCTTGCTGAACCCCTTATGAATGACTGGTAACTCTGAAGTTGTTGCATGCTAAGGAGAAAGACCATGATCATTATATGTCACCAACCACTAATTTCTGGCATCTCCGTCCTGATCAGTTTCACTTTTGGTGAAATGTCAGCTTGAAAGGAGACCAAATGGTAGATCATATGAATCCTGTGCAGTATCGGTTATTATTAAATGCAAAATCATAAATAAGTAAAAACTAAATGTAAATTATATTACCTGGAATATTCCCCTTTTTCTGGGGGGTTATTGCAATAATATAATAAAAAGATACCATGAGAAGATATAAATCGCAGTTTGTGTGTTTTTGAATGAAGAACAATTTCATTTTTTATTCACATCTCACATGCAAAAAAAGGCTCTGGAAAATAGGATGTGACTATAGTTGTCTTCTATTGTCTGTCTAAACATGTACGAGTGTGTGTGTGTGTTATGTGTGTGCACGTGTGTTTGTGTGCATGATTGCATGTATATGTGATGATTAATATCTTGTACTATACAGGTTCGGTACTAGTTGTATGACAAGTGATGAAAGCACATATTTCATAACTAAGAATCTACTCATACAGTACATATATTAACAAGATATTAATTATATTGGGTGTGCTTCGAGAAATTACTAATATAGTCATTGAAATCTGATTGGGCAAGCTTTTTGGGAAACAAAAAGTCTTTTAAAAAATACTTTGAAATGGGGGCAAACTCTTTCTTACCCACACAGAGTTTCACTTCCTAATACTCATACATAAGATGTCACTAACTCTTTTGGGTAAGTAACACATCATCACTTCACAGGCTCTGCTGAACAGATTTCAACTACTTTATCAGCATTCATTCAAACAAGAGCCAGTTATACCTTACATCAGCTTTACATATCCTGCTTATATATTTTATTTTATTTTGGAGGAATGTGTTGATGTTGTTTAATCTTCTATTTTGCAATTTTAGACACTTTTTTTGGGGGGGGCGGGTGATGGGCTAGCACTAAGACATCATTATTTTATAAATCAGTGAAGAAAAGAAGAATATGAGATACCTAAGATAAGTACTTTTGGCATTTTGTTTGGTGAATTTTTTTTTCAACTGGCCGTTACATTTAAGTGGGTTTTTTTTGCTGGTTAGTATAGTTTTCCTTGTCACATTATGACAAGGCAGGTCTCACTAGGGAAGGCAGTAATGTTGGGAAAGATCAAAGGAAAAAAGATGAAGGAGGGCAGCAGAGGCTATGGCATATGGACATAGCATAACGTAGGTAATGAAGTGACACCAAAACAACTCACGAACCGGTAAACACAAAAAGACACGAAAGAAACAGTCTGCCAAAGTAAGCTGTTACACGCTTAAAACGCTCTGCCACAATGAGCTGTTGCTCCGATATAACCCCAATTATTAGCATAATTACAACTAGTAGAATGTTTAACAAACTAGGTAATTTAACAGCTTCCTATTTAATAGTTTTTGATTTACTGCTTTACTGCTTGTTGGTGGTAGAACAAAGGTAGGGTTTAGTATAACACAGTATAGTATAGTATAACGCAACATATTATATTATATTTTGGAGATAGTTAAGTCTATCGATGTTTTTATAGTTATTTAATTTTTTATTAAGGACAACTATTACTGACGACTGAAGCAAGCTATTCTCAGCAACCTTTATACATTGTTTAGGAAACTGGTATGAGATTTATTTCAAACAGCAAACTCTTGTTATTAATTGAATAATTATGTAATTATGCTTTTATTTAAAGCGGATAGTGAATGTCATTAGTGTTTAGACTTTGTCTGAGGAAGGAAGGATACGAAGCCTTCCGAAAGTGCTTGTTGTATAATAAAAGTTCTTACATTACTATTTTAAATCCTGTGGCTTCTCTTTCACTCCGTTTTACATTTGGATTACTGCTTGGGGTTATATCGGAGCAACAGCTCATTGTGGCAGAGCGTTTTAAGCGTGTAACAGCTTACTTTGGCAGACTGTTTCTTTCGTGTCTTTTTGTGTTTGTAGGTAATGAAGTCATAGGTTCACTGGTTCATAGGTTGGTACTAGGCTATTGGCCCTAGGGCCTATACAAGCCTAGCCATAACAATTCCCTGGAATATAAATTTGCAAGATCTTAAAGAAGCAATTCTTGACAGCTAGGCCTGGTGAGCTAAAACTGAAGTAATGAAGAGTTACATTTCACTTCTTTTGGGGGGGTTGTTTTCTTATTTTCTATGGCTTTTCTTTTGAATGTTAGATATATATTTTTTGCAATATGTTAGAACATGATTAGGTGTTTTAAAAGTTTTATTTTTATATTTGGTTATAGTTCTTTTATTCAGATGCATCTTTTATTGTACACAGTCCTTTTTATTGATGGGTGGAAGGTAAAAAGTTGGGGTGGGAAAAAATGTTTGGAGATATGGCTTTGCAATTTGTAACATAAGAAGATGTCCCTTGGATGCAGGTTTTAGTGGCAGTATGGTCTGCATTTTGGTGAAGACTGTGGAAGTGAAAGTGTGGGAAATGCATTGAATGGCTGGAGATCCCTATCACCATGTAACATAAGAAGATGTCCCTTGGATGCAGGTTTTAGTGGCAGTATGGTCTGCATTTTGGTGAAGACTGTGGAAGTGAAAGTGTGGGAAATGCATTGAATGGCTGGAGATCCCTATCACAATGTCGGCTTACCATAATACTGAAATGCATATGATCAAGACGGAAACACCATGAATCCACAAAAGCAAAAGTAAACATTGCCAAAAGTATAAAACACTAAAACGTAACTACGTATGTTCCTCTGGCATTTATCATTTTCCCCACTGTAGTGCGATCTTGGAGTTGATATATATAATTTACAGAGGGGTGGGGGGTGCAGGGGTGCACAGTCCCCCTGTAAAAACATTATGAAATGTGTGATTTTGTTTAAAATGTTTTTCTTTTTATTTCTGTTGTTTTAGAGGTTTCAACTAGTGTCGGCAGGGCATGCACAGTTGTGTTTTACATTTTTGGCAATGTTTACTTTTGCTTTTGTGGATTTACGGTGTTTCCATCTCGATCATATGCAATTCAGTATTATGGTAAGTCGACATTCTGATAGGGATCTATGGCTGGTATGAGTTATGACTACTTCTGTGAGATTAAGTCATTATGTATGGATCTATGTATTTGTTTCCTTGTTTGCTTATGTATTTGTTTGCATTTGATTCTGGAATCAGAGTATGTATGCATTTAGGGAAAGGTTTTGGGAGGAATTGTAAATACGCATGATTCTAGTTGTATGTATGTGTGTATAAATGCATTTCTTTTTTTCAGGTTTTCATTTCTATTGTCCTTCTTCATTATAGTATGTTACTAGAATGCTGCAAACATGTTTACTCAGTTTTTGAGTGTTTGATACGTGTTTTAATGGGAGGGATAGCTCGATATAAATTTGATGTAGGTCGGCTTTCATTCGTGTCTTGCTGTTGATCCTGAACATTTGGTGGTAATTACATCTCACTCTAGACTTTTCAGTTTTTAAGTTTAGTTTATTATATTTTATTATCTTTATTGTGTTTTTATATTGCATTTGATGATTGTAAGTGTTTTTATTTTTTTGTAATGGAGATGCCTGTATTAAGTTTGGGGGTAGACTGAGGTTTTTATTTCCACTAACTTTTTTTAATGTTAAGATATTTAAAGAGTTTTTTTATTTTCTGTTATCTTAAGGGTTGTATAATGTTTTAGTCTGTTTTGTGCAGCTGAGTGATTTACGGGGCCATTATAGCTGTCATGTAATGTGTGTAGCTTTGATTCATTATTGTGGTTACAAAACAGATACATTTTGATGACAGAATAAGTACAGTGACCAGATCATGGCTGAATGTTTTATGTTATAGCTTTATCTTTTCTATATACATAGGTGGGTGCATGGGTATATGGGTGACAACTAAATTATCAGAATACAGATGAACAGAATGCATGATTTTGAGAATAGGTCATCTGGTTGGCAATATTGTTAACTCTAAAATATCAAACATCATCCTACACTGAAGACTGACATGTGTGTGTCCTGATCAGTGATTATACCCAGAACACCCCTGCTGCTTTTATTTTCTTAATCCAAGCTTGTATGACCTCAGGAATGGATGCAATAATAGGGTTAATGTTTCCTATAACTATTTTTATCCTTGAGGCTGTCAAACATGCAGTATGAATATCATAGTAGTTGGGGTGAAGGAGGGTGCAGGCAGACCCAGTAACTAAGATGCAACTGGTTGTCTGCCCCATATATCAGCTAAAGCTTAGAAAGCTATTATGGACTCAATATTCTAGAGATGGCATACTACCAATAATGATGTTCCACCCTTGCAACTATTTATTTGGATCTGGTGTGCTATGGAAATGTAATGGGTACTCTATATCCATCAGTATATGGATTTGTGCAGGCAAGCACGCGCGCGTGCGTGCGTGCATGTGTGCGTGTGTGCGTGTGTGCGTGTGTGTGTGTGTATGTGTGTGTGAGAGAGAGAATGAGAGACAGAAACACACAAGTGCACATGTGCACATTTGTTTATCCTCTTACTTTTAGCAAAACTTTGCAAGATCCTATGAAATATAAATAGCTTGCCCCATTTACAGATGTCCAGATGTCCATTTTTTTTATTTTGTTTTGTTACTTGGTTGAAGAATTCAGTCATACTGATAAGCATAGAGATAAGCATGGAAAACAGTGGTTGAACAAAGTACATATTTTTTGCCTTTCGCAGTATTAACTGTTTATGTGTGTGTGTGTGTTTATAAGCTGTAAAATGCTTTGCTCTGCTTGCAAACTGAGTATCTAACATACTATGCAGTGCCTAATTACTTTCTATATAAGATGAGCATTTATTTAAGTATTAGAATAAAAAGAACCATCTCAGAAGAGGAAATCTAAGCTAGGAACATATGAAAAGAAGGAATATATTGGCCAGATAATGTAATTAGTGCTAAAAACAGTGTGATGTCCATCCCATGGTATAATAACAAACTATTCTCTTCATTTTGCTGAACAGTAATTTCATTAATTAAAAATATTGTCTTCTATGAAAAAAAGTTATTTAAGATAGGGAAATGCCCATACATGTCAAGCAGAGCGCCTCCTTGGCGATATTCAAAAGGAACCTTGACTGGATGGGAGATAGGAAATTCACCCCGGGGATCACATCAGGGGTCCAGGGAAGTAAATATTGTGGGAAAAATATCCAGGGAATTGTTATGGCTAGGCTTGTATTGGTCCTAGGTCCAATAGCCTAGTACCAGTCTATGAATCTATGGAAATGTGAAAGGAAAGTTGCAGCTGACTGGATTATGTGGCATAAATTAATACATTTTTATGCCTAAATCTAAAAATAGTTTCACAGCATGTCCTTATGGTCTAGGGGAATTTTATGAGTACCTAACACTGACGACATAGTTTTCATAACTTAGCAATTAAAATTTTAATTAGTAAAATTATTTTAATGACTTAAACATTAAGAAGAAAACTCGTTTTGAAAAATGAGTATGGAATAAATGGAAGTTCTTGAATAGTTATAAAATACACAGTAATTTATTCAGTAAGCAGAGACTCCTACAGACTGTTACTGTATTTCTATATTTGTTTTATGTATGTCTGGCTGTTTCATTATGCAAATTTCATTAACAGAGCTGTAGTTGTAGTACATTATGAAAAGGCTGATTTAATCTAGAACCAATCTTAATGGGTAAGTACTTCTCAGATCTTGCTAATAAAGAAAAGGACTCATTAGTCCGGTCATCAGTAATTAATACCTGTAAGAGGCAGAGTGGTGAGAAGCACATGTTTTTCTTTGACACTGGCAAATCATTGATTTGTTGAAGTTGTTGTTCCATACATTTCTTGATGCTTTACAGGGGTCACTAGTTTTTACTTCTGAATTTGAAATAAGGAAAAATAAATTAAAAATAAGGTAAATCATCATAAATAAGGAAAAACAAGACTGTGGTATTCTTTCTACACAGTAAGTACTTGGATTCACACTCTACCATTTATGCTGTAAAACAGAATAGGAGGTAGGGAACTGTACATCTGAGACACCGTCCTGTGAATGAAACATTAAATTAAGGTCATAACTATGTACCTATTATGGTGGTGGTTTGGATAGATATAAAGATCCTATGTCATGCTCATGAAGAATGTGGGTAAGACTTGTTCCACTTACAATTTAATACAGTACATTCAGAAGTTCTTTAAGATGTCACATAACATTTTCATTTAATTATGAAAAATAAGTTAAAAATATTAGAACTTCATACATACTGCGAAACTTAGAGGCTGCATAACAGAAGAATAGCATGCATTCTACTTTGACATTACCAATTATCTCAGAAAATAGGCAGGTAGTTATCCTGTTATATATTACTCATTTGGTGCTGTTTATATACCCCCATACCTAAATTTCAAAATGCAGAAGCCTTAGGTTCAACCCTAAGTATAAATGATACAAAAACTATCATCATTCTCTGCTGTTATATTCCCCCAGGTAATAACTCTCCCATCATTGAATAAATATTACAATGGGCCACAAATAATCTCCCCCATGAAACCATCTTACTAGGTGACCTTTACACTGATTAGTCAGCCTGTACCTCTAACAACCCCACTAACCATATTAATCTTTTTGCAGTTGTACCCAACTTATCCGAGAACCCACTAGAATCGACAAAAAAAACCCAACAAACAGTCTGTTCTAGATTGGACACTAGTTAACTGCCCCAAACAAAACTATCAGACAGGATGCATTCCTGATGGTCTTAGTGACCATCTCCCCACCTTCCTCCTGCAGAAAAGTACCAACATAGTCAAACCCATTGTTTTTAGACAAGTCAGAGACAATCCTAAACTAATCATACAAGGACTACACAGTATTTTAAAACATAGTAACTGGAAACCACTACAAACCTTAAATTTAGACCAAGCTGTAGGCTACTTCAACAATATTCTCATCAATATCCTTGATAGACTTGCACCAATTAGGAAAATAAGAGTCAAGGCAAACTATGCACCATGGCTAACTAGGGAAACTAGAGCCCTTCTAAAGTCAAGGGATAAGGCTTGGAAAATTTGGAAGAAATACAGTACTAGCCTAGCCAAACAGTTACCTACAACTTAGAAATCAGGCCAAGAGACAAACTAAACTCGATAGACAAAATTACTTCCTCAATATCCAAAACAAACATTCAAAATATCCCCCAAATTTTTGGCATGCCATTAACTCTCTCCTAAAACCAGGGAAAGCTACCACTCCCACTCCTAACTCCACGAATGACAACAAGGACGTTGCCTCCCAATTCAATCACCACTTCACAGAATCCATCTTAACACTATCCTCCCAACTATTGAAAAAAAGCCCTACATATAACCCAACCAAATGCCTTGACAACATCCCATCCTTTACGCTCCCACCCATTCCCACCTCAATAATTAAAAAACACCTCTTAAAACTGAAACCTACTACCCT